>NC_058131.1:288384032-288424287 GCF_016433145.1 Gracilinanus agilis
GAAGGAAGGAAGGAAGGAAGGAAGGAAGGAAGGAAGATGGAAGGAAGAAAGGAAGGAAGGAAGGGAGGAAGATGGAAGGAAGAAAGGAAGGAAGGAAGGAAGGAAGGAAGGAAGGAAGGAAGGAAGGAAGGGAGGAAGAAAGGAAGGAAGGAAAGGAGGGAGGGAGGGAGGGTGTTGGCCTGATGGATAGTTTCTTAGACCTGAAGTCAAAAGACATGGATTCTACTCAGGCCCTGACACTAACTTATGTGATGCTGGGCCAGTCACTGGAACCTTCTGTGCCTCAGCTTTTCCATTAATCAAATGAGGATAATTTCCTCTTTTAACTTTACTTAAAGCTTTAAAGTGCTCTAGAGATGCATATCATCATTATTAACTCAGAATATCATGAGAACAGAAAGAACACTCTTCTGCATCTGCCCCTCCAAATTTCCCTCCTCTGCAGATAACCATGGAGAGAGACTTAGTCAACCAAAAGCATCTATTAAGCACCCACTGTGGCCCAGGCACTAGGAATACAAAGACCAAAAGGAAAACAGTTCCTGCCACCAAGGATCTTCCAGTGTAGAGGAAGACAATATACACGTATAGTAATGTAACAAAATATATGCAGAAAGAATAGGTAGCAGGCAACTAGGGAGGGAAAGCGGGAGGGGTGGTCAGGGGAGATCTCATGAAGATAAATAGAGCTTTGAATGAAGTTGGAGGTTCAGTGAGGCAAAGGAGAGGAGGAAGAGTGCGTTGCAGGCTTGGGGACAGCCTTTGAAAAGGCAGAGTCTGGAGATGGAATGCTTTGTGTAGAGAATACTAAGAAGGGCAGTTTGATCGGGCCAAAGACTGCCTGAATGAGAGCAATGCTTAATAAGTCTGAGCTGGTAGATTGCAGACATTGTAAAACAGAGCTTAGTTTGTGTGTGTGTGTGTGTGTGTGTGTGTGTGTTTAAACCCATACTTTCTGTCTTAGCAACATCTCTAAGAGAGGGCAAGGACTAGGCAATCAGAGTTAAGTGACTTACCCAGGGCCATACAGCAAGGCAGTGTCTGAGGCCAGATTTGAACTCCAGACTCCAGTCCTGGGCCTCTATCCACTATGCCACCTAGCTGCCCCTAAAACAGGGCTTTAAATCACAGCTGGATTTGTATTTGATTCTAGGGTTAACAGGAAGCCACTGGGGTTTATTGAATAGGGGAACAACATGGTTTAGGTCATTCACTTGGGCAGCTGTGCAGAGGATGGATTATGGAGGGCAACCTTGGCAACAAGCCAAATTAAGATGCTATCATAATAGTCCAGGAGAGAGTGATGGGGTCCCTAACTAAGGAGATATCATTTGGGAGTAGAAAAAATATGGTTGTGAATCACACCACGGAAATAGAAACAAAAAGATTTGACAATTGATTGGCTAGATAGGGTGAGAGGGAGGGAGGAGTTGAGGACCTCTCTGAGGTTGAAAACTTGGGTAACTAGGAGGGTTATTAACTGTTTAATAGGAAAAGAGAAATTCAGAAGGGTCTGAGTTCCATTTATGAGTTTGACATACCTATAAGATGTCTAGTTAGTCAATTAGCCCACTAGGTACTAGGCTAATCTCTGCACAGTTCAAAATGTCCTAGAGGGAGCAGCTGGGTAGCTGAGTGGATTGAGAGCCAGGCCTAGAGACAGGAGGTCCTAGGTTCAAATCTGCCCTGAGACACTTCCCAGCTGTGTGACCCTGGGCAAGTCACTTGACCCCCCACTGCCTACCCTTACCACTCTTCTGCCTTGGAGCCAATACACAGTATTGACTCCAAGATGGAAGGTGAGGGTTTTAAAAAAATATATATCCTAGAAAAGTTAGTGATGTGAGACTCAGCAGAGAAGCTAAGGCTGGATCTTAAGAGCAAGAATCCAGTTTTTCTTTATTTTTTTCAGTCATGTCCAACTCTTTGTGACCCCATTTGGGGTTTTCTTGGCATTAGAGTAGTTTGCCATTTCCTCTACATTGAAATAATAATTAAACCCATAGAAGCTGATGAAATGCCCATAGAGAGAGTGTAGAGAAAGCAGGCTCCTTAGGGTGGGAATTGGACTTGGGCAGAATCTACCCTTGGGGAGAGCAGTGTTGGGGAAAGGAAAGGAGCATTAGGGCTCTGAGCTTGCACATTTTGCCCTGGCCTGCCCTTCAGAAGACGGCCCGGTTGGCTTAGGGGAGATCGCCTCATCCCTTCTGGGACAAGCTGTCTTGCAGAACCCTTGCTCTAGGGAGGCAGGTCCATTCCACTTGTAACAATCCTCTTCTCCCCCTGCCCCAGGGTCCCGGAAGGAGAGGCAAGTATACAGGAAAGCAGTGAGGAAACTCTTTGGGGTGGAAGCCTCAGGGAGAAGAGACAGGATCCGGAGGGCCAGTGGCCGAGGTTGGGCCTCCTGGAGGGACGACGTCCTGGAGCCAGCCAAGAAGCCCAACATCACGGGGAAGTTCAAGCTGCTGGAGCCACCTGTCATCGGCCAGGACATCAAGCTGGCCATCTGCCTCACCAACCTCACCTCCCGCCTCCAGAGGGTCAAGGTGAACCTGAGCGCAGCCACCATCCTCTACACGCGGAGACCAGTGGCTGAGATCCTTCACGAATCCCACTCCATTAAACTGGAGCCTGAAGAAGGTAACTCCTCTTCCCCCCGAAGGACAAGGCTGGCTCAGGGGTCACGGGGCACATCCAGATCTGGCCTTTGGAGGTCAGCCAGGCATGGAAGAAAGCTTCCCCCTTTGGGGAGGGGCAGGGTCGAAGGGAGGGAAGGAACAGGGGCCCGAGCTCATTTCCATTAGACTGTGGTGGCCTGAGAAGGCCTCTTGGAGAGGCAATACTCAGTCCAAGCCTTGGCAGTGGGAAAGACTTGGAATAGCAGAGAGAGAATGGATGGCTTCCTTATTAGACCCATAGGTTTAAAAAATATTACTTAGCCCCCTGGAAATTAATTTTTTTAATTTTAATAGCAATTAATAGGGAAGATAAATGCACCTGTGGTCATCACTGCTCCCCTGGATCACTGCAACACCTACCAGGGGGCGGTGGCACCCACTTTGGGAATCACTGGTTTAGACTAAGAAGAGACTCATTTTATAGGGCATCTAGGCCAATTCCCTCATTTTAAAGCTGAGGAAACTGAGGCCCCAAAAGGTTAAGTGACTTGCTCGTGACCACGCAGAGAGAAGTAACAGAGCCGGGATTTGAACCCAGGTCTTCTGACTTCACAGCCATCACTCTTTCCAATCTGCCACCCTTCTGGATTAGGGCAGCAAGGTGGTATAATGGATAGAACACCAGGCCTAGAGTCAAGAAGACTTAAGTTCAGATTCTACCTCATGCCCTGGACAAGTCACTTAACTCTGCCTAAATTCCTCATCTGTAAAATGAGCTGAAGAAGGAAATCCACTCTAGTGGATTAAAAGGTCAACCACTCTGGTATCTCTGCCAAGAAAACCCCAAGTGGGGACACAAAAAGTCAGACACAACTCAACAAATGACACCACCTCCTTGATTAGACTGAGAGACCCTTGAAGGAAAGGTCTGTATGCTACATTTACACTTTGACAGGGCTGGCTCCGCAGGAAGTACTCAATATGGAATTCATTTGAATTCAGCAAATATTCATAAAGTTCCTACTGGATACAGAGCACCATGGTAGGCACTAGGGGAGAGTCTGAACAATATTTAGATAATCAGTTAACAAGGATTAACTAAGTACTTGCTATGCCAGTTGTGTCAGACTCTTCATGATCTTCATGTTTGGAATTGTCTTGGCAAAGATACTGGAGTAGTTTGCCATTCGCTTCTCCAGCTTATTTTACAGGTGAAGAAACTGAGGCAGGCAGGGTGAAGTGACTTGCCCAAGGTCACACAACTAGGGCAGATTTGAACTCAGGAATAAAATGTTCCTGGTTCCAAGTCTAGCCCTCTGTGCTCTATGGTGCCACTTTGATGCCCAGGCTTATTATGCCAGACATTGTGCTAAATCTTAGCAAAAGAAAGAATGGCCAAAAGAGTCCTTGTCTTTAAGGAGGTCCTTTTCCATGGGAGGGATACAGCCTTCGAACAACTAGATCAGATACATCCTCTTGCCCGAATGGAGCTTTGTCTTAGTAGCAAATAAAACATAAACGCAATGCAGTAGAATAAATACCATTGAAAGATTCAAATAGAATGACTGCCGCGTGCACTCCCAGGGGAAGAAGGCAAAGGAGATTGGAGGGAAGGAGGGTGGACTCAGGAAAATTCATGGAAAAGGGGGCTTGAAGTAGAAACAGAATAGACAGAAATCCAAGCTGCAGAGCTGAGGCATATTGGGGGTGGTGACGGGGTGTCAGGAAAAAGAGGGGAAGGTGCACCCTAGCACAGATAATAGTGCTGGAGCAAAGAGGATCAAGAATGGGATAGGGAACGGAAAATTGTCCTGTTCTCCTCAAGTCTGCCCACGTGGCATGATTTGGATAGTTGTCATTTCACTAGTCTTTACATTTCCATGACTGTGAAAATATTTTGTTGTTCAGTCATTTCAGTCATATCCAATTCTTCATGACTCCATTTGGGGGTTTTCTTGGCAAAGATACTCAAGTGTGGTTTGTCATTTTCTTCTCTGAGTCATTTTACAGATGAGGAAACTGAGGCAATGACTTGTTCAAGGTCACATAGCCAGTGACTGAGGCTAGGCAAGGTTTTAATTCCAGAAGGTATCTTCCATACTCTTGGCCAGGTACTCTATCCTCTTCAACATCCTAGCTGCCCCCTGTGGGAATATTACTATCTCCATTTTACAGATAAGAAAACTGAGATTTAAAGAAATTAGGCAAGAGCAGCTGGGTGGCTCAGTGGATTGAGAGTCAGGCCTAGAGACAGGAGGTCCTAAGTTCAAATCTGGCCTCAGATATTTCCTAGCTGTGTGACCCTGACCAAGTCACTTAACCCCCATTGCCTGCCCTTACCACTCTTCTGCCTTAGAGCCAATACACAGTATTGACTCCAAGATGGAAGGTAAGGGTTTAAAAAGAAATCAGGTAACTTGCTCATATTTGCACAACCAGAAAGTACCAGAACCCAGGTCTCAGCTCCCTATCTAGTTCTCTTCCTCCTGCAACCTGGCTGCTCCAGTGGTCAGCTCTTCTAATAACTGACACATCCATGGGCAATGTAA
Source organism: Gracilinanus agilis (assembly GCF_016433145.1). Classification (NCBI taxonomy): domain Eukaryota; kingdom Metazoa; phylum Chordata; class Mammalia; order Didelphimorphia; family Didelphidae; genus Gracilinanus; species Gracilinanus agilis. The sequence continues at coordinate 288,389,200 of NC_058131.1, forward strand.
ATAATGTCTCTGTTCTATCTTCGCAAGTATCACAGGAGAGGGGAAAGAAAGTGGGTGCAAATCCAGATTCTGTGACTTACTCACTGTGCCTGGGGAGAGCAACATCTTCTTCCCAGACCCTCAGGCTTACAACCAAGTTATCATCCTTCATTTCTCTCTCTTTCACCCTCCATAGTCAAACAGTTACCAAGTTCTGTCAATTCTACCTTAAAAACATCTCTTAAATACATCCCCTTCTTCCCTCTAACCCTGGTGCAGCCCTCATCACCTTACACCCAGACTATTGCAATAGAGCAGTAATGGAAAACCTTTTAGAGACTGAGTGCCCAAAGTACAACCCTCTTGCAGCATGTGAGCCCCCCACCTTACCCCAAACAGGGGAGGAAGGAAGCACACCCAATGGGCTTCTGGGCAGAGGAGCGGGTGATGAGGGAAATGTCCTCAGGCATGTGCAGAGAGGGGGAGGAGAGCAGTCCCCTCCAGCACACGTGCCATAGGTTCACCAGTATGGCAATAGAGCCTGTTTTGAGTCTCTCTTCATTTTGGTCTCACCTCCATGAGGAAACTGAGGTTCAGAATAATTGCTCATTCCTTGAATAATTTAGGACCTGCTTTGAATCTTGACTGTCACCTCTCTAAACCTCAGTTTCTTCATCTATAAAATGAAGGGATTTTCATGGAGATTCCTTCTAGCTTGAAATCCTGTGATTCTAAGGTATAACTATAGAGCTACACGGAACCTCAGAAGCCTTCTAGTCTAACCTCTTCATTTTGCAGATGAAGAAAATGAGAGATGTGGAAATTAAATGACCTCTCACATAGGGCACAGGTAGTAAATTCACGATTTAACCTGATCCTAAGTCAGTGAGTGACCATGGTAGAATTTGAACTCAGATCTTCTGACTCCATAGCTAGTGTTCCTTCTAGTGCTCCAGATTTCTTCTCAAGCTATTGTTCCCAATTAGGAGCCCAAGTGGCAACCTCCAATTTCTCTTTCAGAGAAGAGGATCCCGGTGGAGATCTCTTACTCAGAGTACAAAGAGGACTTGACAGATGACAAGAAGATCCTGGTTGCTGCGATGTGCCTGGTCTCTAAAGGGGAGAAGCTCCTGATAGAGAAAGACATCACCCTGGAAGACTTCATTGCCATTAAGGTCAAACAAGCTCAAGGGAGCAATTGGCCCCAACAAGAACCTTGGGTTGTTGGGATTCGGGGTGGAGGGTAAAGGGACAACAAGACTTTATCAAGCACCAATCATGTACCAGGCATGTGCTAAGTGCTGGATACAAAGAAGGACAAAAGACAATTCCTATCCTCAAAGAGCTTACAATCTACTAGAAGAGAGAACATGCAAACAGAGAAGTAAAAACAAGGTCTATACAGGATAAATTGAAGATAATTTCAGAGGAAAGATGCTAGGATTCAAAGGAATCAGGAAATTCTTCCTGTAGAAGGTAGGATTTTAGGTGGGATTTGAAGGATGCCAAAGAAGCCAAGTGATTCAGACAAGGAGGAAAAGAATTCCAGGCATGGGGGACAGCCAGTAAAAATGCCCAGAAAAAAAAAAGAATTGATCTATTTTGCTTGAACAATAGCAGAGAGGCCAGTGACACTGGATCAAAGGGTATGTGAAGGAGAGTAAAGCATAAGACTGAAATAGTAGAAAGGAATCAGGTTAAGAAGAGCTTTATAAGGCAAACAAGTAGCGGATTCCATATTTGATCCTGGAGGTAATAGGGAGCCACTGGAGTTTATTGAATTGGGAGATAACAAGGTTAGATTAGTACTTAAGATCACTTTGATTACTGAGTGGTAGGTGGACCTGAGTAGAGATAAATGGATAAAGGTTCCTTCCCTCCACCTCCATCTTGCTGAGATTCTATGGCTCTTTGGGGAGCCTTTCTCATGCCTCCAAACCCTGCCTGGGATGATGGTGCCCCAGAATGAAATGAGAACAGAGGCCAATCTTACTGTGGTGTTCCCCTTTCAGATACTGGGTCCTGCTGTAGTAGGTGAAGCTCTTGCTGTGGAGGTCACAATTGCCAACCCCCTGTCTGAGAGGGCAGACGACTGCACACTGATCATGGAGGGCAGCGGGCTCCTCAGGGAGCAGCTCAACATCGAGTGAGTAGAGGACATGGGAGAATAAATGACAGGGCAAGAGGCCCAAGGGTTGGAGAAGGGCCAAGAGCAGGACTCTGCAACAATACCACTTCCTTGGGTATACCCTAGCATTTGAAAGGAAGTGAGGAAATATTGACTTCTTGAAATTGAGGGAGGAGGACTGAGAAAATATTGTTTGAGGCAGAAAAATTCCTAGAAGCAAAGCCTTGCCTAGGCTCTGCCACATAAAATTACCTCAGTTTCCCCACCTGGAAAAGCTTGTTGAGAAGATCAGAGGAGGTGATTTATAGTAAGAGGCAGAATTGTGATGTAATGGAAAGATTTTGGTGACCTAGGGTTGAATCTTGTCTTAGGCACTCTCTAGCTCTCTAGACCTCAGTTTCTTCATCTATAAAATGGAGATAAATGACACACCACCAAAATCACAGGGTTGTTGTGAGGAACACACAGCTTACTCTTTCTAAAATCCCTTCTAGCTCTATATCTCATGGTCCTAACGTTATAAAAATAATGAATGCAAGTTTACAATGATAAAATGTACACAACTAAGCTATTATTAGCATAAACAATAAAAGCTATAACATCTTAGGAGGGGGGGAAAGAACCTTATGGGCTGGGGAAATCAATAAAGTATTCCTGGAGGAGGTGAGACTTAGAAGTCTTGAAGGATGCAAAGGATTTAGACAAATGGAGAAGAGAAGACAGAATTCCAAGGAGTCACATTAGCAAAGCCATAGAGACAGGAAAGAACCTAGCACACAAAGACATTGAAGAAATACTGACCAGCTGAAATTGAGGGAGGGTTAATGTAGGTGAATAAAGGGGAAAGGGAGGGGGATGATACTTGACAGTTAAAATGGAACCAGATGGTGAAGACCATCAAATGCCAGCTAAGAGAGTTTGGACTTGGTCTGATAGGCAATGGGAAGCCACAGAAGGTTTTTAATTGCAAAGGAATTTGTACTGTTCAGTCCTGGCCCCAACAGGGGCCTGAAGGTCTGACCCTCATTCTTTCTTCTTGGCTCTAGTGTGCCAGCCCTGGAACCCCAAGAAAGGGCTAGAGTCCGGTTTGAGATCGTACCGTACAAAAGTGGAAGCAGACAACTTCAGGTGGATCTCATCAGCAGCCAGTTCCCCAACATCAAAGGCTTCCTGATCATCCATGTGGCCACAACGAAGTGACTGGACTAGTGAGGATTTGGGGAAGCAGTGATGGGGGGGGACACATATCATAGTCAGATCACCTTCTAGTTCCCAAAACTAGCTCACCTTGGAGGACCTGAGTGCTAAACCAAATCATGCCTCTACCTCATTGTGGGGCCTCCTTAAAGAAAGGCGATGAACTCAACAGCCTCCAGACACATCCTGTAGAATGAAAACATTTTCAGACATGGCCAATTCATGAATTTGTTTTGCTTGACTACGCATATTTGTTACAAGAGTTTTGTTTTGTTTTGTTTTCCAATGGGGAGAGGTAGGAGGGAGAGGAAATGATTTTTTGTGAACTCAAAATTAAATATAAAAATATAAAAATAAGAAACATATTTACATAACTATATAAAAGATTAGAAATAATAACTAACATTTATGTAGCACTTTCAAGTTTGCAAAGTACTTTACATATTTATTCATTTGATCCTTACAACAGCCCTGTGAAGTAAGTACTGTTATATCACCATTTGAGGAAACTGAGTCAGAGAGCAGTTAAGTAGCTTGCCCAGGGTCATACAGCTAATAAGTGTTAGAGACAGGATTCGAAATTAGGTCTTCCTGACTCCCAAGTCCCCTACTCTAACCATTATGCCACCTTAAAAAAAAACTAGACCTTTAAAAGTGCTATATAAAACTGTTACGTGACCTTAGGCACATCTTTTTGCCCACTCTGGTCTTCAAATTCCTTTTAGTAAAATGAGGGGTTTGAGTTCTGATATTCTATGGTTCCTTTGAAGTCTGACATTCTATATCCTGAGCCTCCTTCCCCCTAATCCCAACCCTTTACCAGCCTGCCCACCACAACCCAACATTCTGTATTCTAAGACTCCCCAGCTCTGGCATTCTGTCTTCTATATCCTGAGTTTTTGTTGTTTTTTTCTGACTCTGATGTACTATGGATTGGATGGACTTCTAAGAATGATTTGTGAGGATTGGAAGAAGGGCCTTGGAAGCCTCCATCGGTCATCTTAAAACCAAGGGAGAGGATGAGGGCAGCTCCTCAAGGAATTGTCCTGCTTTCTGTGTCTTCGCTTTTTATCATCACCACCTTCACTGCCTACAACTCCCACATCAGGTTGTTTGAAGGCCAACCAGTGTTTTAATTGCTGCCAGACACATCCCCCAATACCTTGCTCCTCTACTTACCTTCCATTCTCTTTTTTTAATTCAAATTATTTATTTTTTCCAGATTATATTTCTATACAATTTTTAACACTTGTTTTCTGATATTTGGGGATCCATGTTCTCTCCCTCCCTCCCATACCTCCCCAAAAAAGCATGTAGGTTTTATATAGGTTTTACATGTGTTATCATATACACATTTCCATGTTGGTCATACTGTGAAACAAGTTTGCATATTGCTTACACTAGGGAAAAATTCATGGAAGAAATAAAGTAAAGAATGGTTTGCTTCAATCTGCATTCAGACTCCATCTGCCTTTTAATATTGATTGATTTGCCTTTTAATCTTGCATTGGTTTTATTTGTAAAAAAAAACTTTTTAATTGAATGTGGTCAAAATTATCTATTTTATATCTCATAATGTTCTCTATGTCTTGTTTGAACATAAATTCTTCCCTTATTCAGAAAGCTAACAGGTAAACTATTTTGTTCTGCCTTAATTTGTTTATTATATCCCTCTTTTTCTAAATCATATATCCATTTTGTTATGAGGTATTGGTCTATGCCTATCTTCTGCCATACTGTTTTCCAGTTTTCCTACCAGTTTTTGTCAAACACCAAGTTCTTCCAAAAGTTTGTGTCTTTGGGTTTGTCAAACACTAGGTTACTGTGGTCATTTACCACTGAGTACTGAGTGCCTAATCTATTCCATTGGTCTACCACTCTATTTCTTAGCCATTACCAGATTATTTTGATGGTTACAGTTTTATAATATAGTTTAAGGTCTGATATGAATAAATCACCTTCCTTCATTTTTTTATTAATTCCCTTGTTATTCTAGGTCTTTTGTTCTTCCAGGTGAATTTTGTTATTTTTTTCTGGCCCTATTTAATAATTTTGGGGTAGTTTGGTTGGTATGATACTGAATAAGTAAATTAATTTAGGTGGAATTGTCCTTTTTTATTATGTTGGCTTGGCCTATCCATGAGCAATTAATGTTTTTCCAATTGTTTAGATCTGATTTTATTTGTGAAGTGTTTCGTAGTTGTGTTCATACAGTTCCTGGGTTTGTCTTGGCAAGTATATTCCCAGAGTTTTTATATTTTCTTCAATTATTTTAAATGGAATTTCTCTTTCTATTTCTTGCTGTTGGGCTTTATTAGTAGTATAAAGGAATGCTGATTTATGTGGATATATTTTATATTCTGCAATTTTGCTAAGGTTGTTAATTGCTTTGATTAGTTTTTTGGTTGATTCTCAAGGATTCTCTAAGTATAATATCATATCATCTGCAAAGAGTGATAGTTTTATTTCCTCACTGACTATTCAAAAATCTTTAATTTGTTCTTCTCCTCTTATTGTTATAGTTAGCATTTCTAATATAATATTGAAAAGAAGTGGTGATTGTTTCACTCCTGATCTTATTGAGAAGGCTTCTAGGTTATCCCCATTACAGAGAGTGCTTCTTGATAATTTTAGATACATTCTAGTTCTCATTTTGAATATTATCCATTTATTCCAATGTTCTCTGGTGTTTTTGTTTTTTAAACCTTTATCTTCCATCTTAGAATCAATACTGTGTATTGGTTCCAAGGCAGAAGAGATGTAAGGGCTAGGCAATGGGGGTTAAGTTACTTGCCCAGCTTCACACAGCTGGGAAATGTCTGAGACCAGATTTGAGCCCAGGACCTCACATCTCCAGATCTGGCTCTCCCCACCGAGACACCCAGCTGCCCCCTTCTCTAGTGTTTTTAATAGGAATGGGTGTTGTATTTTGTTAATAGCTTTTTCTGCACTTAGTGATAATCATATTGTTTTGTTGATTTTGTTATTGATTTGGCCAATTATGCTGATAGTTTTCCTATATTAAACAATCCCTACATTCCTAATATAAAATCTACCTAATCATAGTGTATGATCTTTGTGATATATTGCTATAATCTCTTTGCTAGTATTTTGTTTTAAATTTTTGCACTGATATTCATTAGGGAGACTGATTGATCTCTAGTTTTCTTTTTCTGTTTTTTTCTTCCTGATTTAGATATCAATACCATTTGTGACATAAAAGAAATTTGAGAGTTCCTTCCTCAGCTATTTTTCCAAATAATATTGGAATTCATTGTTCTTTAAATGTTTGGTTCAATTCACTTGTGAATCCATCTGGCCATGGAGCTTTTTTCTTATGGAATTCATTGATGGCTTTTCAATTTCTTTTCCTGCGATGGGATTGTATTCTATTTCCTCTTCTGTTAATCTGTGTAATTTATATTTCTTTAAATATTTATTTCATTTAGATTATTAGGTTTATTGACACATAATTGGGCAAAATAATCCCTAATACTTGTATTAATTTCCTCTTCATTGGTTTTAACTTTGCCCTTTTCATCTTTGATACTGGTAATTTTGTTTTCTTCTTTCTTTTTTTAATCTAATTAACCAATGGTTTATCTATTTTATTGGTGGTTTTTTTTTAAATAAAGCCAACTCTTTGTCTTAATTATTAGTTCAATGGTTTTCTTACTTTCAATTTTATTAATTTCTCCTTTGATTTTCAGGATTTCTAATTTGGTGTTTAATTGGGGATTTTTAAGTTGTTCTAATTTTTTTTTTAGTTGCATGCCCAATTGATTGATCTATTCTTTCTCTATTTTATCTATATAAGCATTTAAAAAGATAAGCTTTACCCTTAAGTAGTGATTTGGCTGCATTCAAAATTTTTTTCTCTGTTGTCTCCTTGTTGTCATTCTTTTTAATGAAATTATTGATTGTCTTTATGATTTGTTTTTTGACCCACTAATTCTTTAAGATAAGATTATTTAGGGGCAGCTGGGTAGCTCAGGGGATTAAGAGCCAGGCCTAGAGATGGGAGGTCCTAGGTTCAAATCTAGCCTCACACACTTCCCAGCTGTGTGACCCTGGGCAAGTCACTTGACCCCCATTGCCTACTCTTACCACTCTTCTGCCTTGGAGCCAATACACAGCATTGACTCCAAGATGGAAAGTAAGGGACTAAAAAAACAAAAACAAAAAAGATGAGGTTATTTAGTTTCCAGTTAATTTTAAATCTTTTTTCTCTAGCCCTTTGTTCAGTGTAATTTTTTTTAACATTTATTAATATTCATTTTTAACATGGTTACATGATTTCAGTGTAATTTTTAAGCACTGTGGCCTAGAAATGATATATTTAATATTTCTTCTTTTCTGCCTATTTTATGATCAGTTTTTATAAAGGTGCCATGTACTGCTGAGAAATGTCAGCAATGGACATGTGTCCATTCAATTGTCTCCAGAGGTCTAGCAAGTCTAACTTTTTTAAAATTCTATTCTCCTTAATTTCATCCTTGTTTTTTTTTTGTTTGATTTTTCTAATTCTGAGAGTAGAAAGTTAATGTCTTCTGAATAGGCAGTTTTCACATGAAGAAATCAAAACTATCAATAAGCACATGAAAAAGTGTTCTAAATCCCTATTGATTAGAGAAATGCAAATAAAAACAACTCTTGAGTTACCACCTCACACCTAGTAGACTGGCCAATATGGCAGCAAAGGAAATGATAAATGTTGGAGGGGATGTGGCAAAATTGAGACACTAATACATTGCTGATGGAGTTGTGAATTGTCCTACCATTCTGGAGGGCAATTTGGAATTATGCACAAAGGGCTTTAAAAGAATGCCTGACCTTTGATCCAGCCATAACACTGCTGGGTTTATGCCCCAAAGAGATAATAAGGAAAAAGACTTGTACAAAAATATTTATAGCTATGCTCTTTATAGTGGCAAAAAAACTGGATAAAGAGGGGTTGTCCATCAATTGGGGAATGGCTGAACAAATTGTGGTATCTGATGGTGATGGAATACTATTGTGCTCTAAGGAATGATGAATAGGAGGAACTCCATGTAAAATGGAAAGACTTCCAGGAATTGATACAAAGTAAAAGGAGCAGAACCAGGAGAACATTGTACACAGAGGCTGATACATTACAGCACAATCGAATGTAACAGACTTCTCTACTAGCAGCAATGCAATGACCCAGGACAATCCAGAGAAACTTATGAGAAAGACCACACTATCCAGAGGTTTTCTATAACTTCCCCAGAGTCAGTATCTTTTTTAGGTGTTGAGCTTGAGCCAAACCATTGCCATAAGTGAATCAAAACCCTCTTTGAGACCAATAGGAATTGCCAAATTGTTAAGATAAGAGCTATAGCCGTTGGAATGAAGCAGATGCATTCAGCTAGGGTCAAAGCACACCACTTGCAATAATCATAAATATCCAGGAGTTGTTGTATAAAATTAGGGACCTTTACATCCAGAGATAGAACTGTGGGAGCAGAAATGCAGAAGAAAAATATATGGTTGATCACATAGTTCAATGGGGATATGATTAGGGTATTGATATTAAAGGATTGTGCTACTACAAATATGAATAACATGGAAACAGGTTTTGAACAATGATACATATATAACCCAATGGAACTGCTCATCAGCTCCAGAAGGGGGAAGAGAAGAGGGGTAGGAAAAATCATGAATCATGTAACCATGGAAAAATATCCTAAATAAAATTTTTTAAAAGAAAAGAAAGTTAACATCCCCTACTAATATAGTTTTATTGTCTATTTCCTCTTGTAATTCATGTAGTTTCTATTTTAGAAATTTGGATGCTATGCCATTTGGTGTATATATATTTAATATTGATGGTACTTTATTTTCTATGGTTCCTTTGTAACCTTCCCTTCTTCCTTATCTCTTTCAATTAGGTCAATTTTTACTTTTGCTTTGTCTGAGGTCATAATTCCTACCCTTACTTTTTTAATTTTACCTGAAGCATAATAGATTCTGCACCAGCCCTTTATCTTTACTCTATGTGTGTCTCCCTGCTTTAATTGTGTTTTTTATAGACCACATATTGTGGGATTTCAGCTTTTAATTCATTTTACTCTCCTCTTCCATTTTATGGGTGAGTTCATCCCATTCACATTCATAGTTATGATTACTATGTGTTTCCCTCCATCTTATTTTCCCCCTGTTTATCCTTCTCTTTTTATTTCGACTTTTTTCCCTGTTCAAAAATGTTTTTACTTCTGACTATCCACCTCCCCAAATCCCTCCCTTTTGTCTATTCTCCCTTTTTTTGTTCTCCCTCTCCTTCCCTACAGAGTTTTCTCTACATGAGTATGGATGTTATTCCAACTTTACACCAATTCTGATGAAAGTAAAGTTGAAGCATAGCCAGCCACACCACCCATCCCCCATCTTCCTTTCCACTATATTGATTCTTACACACCTCTTCATGTGAGATGACACACCGCCAACTTTCTCTCTTTTCAAAGTATATTCCTTTTTTATTCCTTGATTTAGGTTTGGGGGGGAGATATCATCTCATCATATTCAATTTTCTCCCTGATCTCTGTCTATATATGCTCCTATTTATTGCCCTAATAGTAATAAAGTTTTTAAGTGTCTTCAGTACCTTAAGAATCCTAAGGACTTTGTACCTTGAGTACTTCAAGTATCATAAATATCTTAAACAGTTTAGTAATCTTTATTACTAGTAATGTTATGTTTAACCCCATTTTTTCCCTTGATTATGTTAAAGTACCTTAAGTATTTCTTCTATCATAATTATCTTAAATACCACTTCCCCATGCAGGAATGTGATTGTTTAACCCTATTGATTTCCTTGAGATTTTTCTGTTTACCTTGTTAAGCTTCTCTTGAGTGTTGAATTTGCTTGTCAAATTTTGTTTTTAGCTCTGGTCTTTTCATCAGGAATGCCTAGAAGTCCTCAATTTCATAAATATCTATTTCTTCCCTTGAAGTATTATGTTTGGTTTCACTGAGTATGATTTTTGGTTGTAGGCTGAGAGCCATCACCTTGCAAAATATCATTCCATGTCTTTCTGTCCTTTATTGTAGAGGTTACTAGGTCCTGTGTAATCTTGACTGTGGTTACACAATATTTTAATTGGTTTTTTTTCCTGACTGCTTGTAGTATTTTTCCCTTAGCTTGGAAATTCTGGAATTTGGCTGCAATAATCCTGGATTTTTTAATTTAGGATTTCCTTCAGGAGATGGTTGGTGGATTCTTTCCCCTCTTGTTCAAGCATTTTCACTGATAATTTCTTGCAGTATGGTGTCCAGGCTTTTTTATTGATCATGGCTTTCAGGTAATACAATGATTCTTAGAATATCTCTCCTGAATATATTTTCCATGTGAGTTGTTTTTTCCATTGAAATATTTCAGATTTTCTTCTATTTTTTTTCATTCTTTTGAATTTCTTTTATTATTTCTGTGTCTTATGAAACCATTAGTTTCCATTTGCTCAATTCTAATCATTCATTACACAACCAGCATTTATTAAGGCCCTACTGTGTTCAAGGTGCTATACTTAGAGTGGATATGCAAAAAAAAAAAAAAAGAAAGAAAGAAAGAAGAGAAAAAGAAAATTGATATAGTTCTTAACCTCAAGGAATTTATATCTACTAGAAGTGATACAACCTGAAAACAGATAAGCACAATAGGAGGTAATGTATGATAGGAGCAAAAAGGAGATCCATAGAAAGAGCTCAAGGATAATTTGAGGAAGATATCATTTTCAGTTGCGGTCTTGAGGAAGGCTTCACTGAGGAGGCAGCCTCCCAATAAGACAATCTCAACTGCATCCAGAGACCAATAATAGGGCTTCAGTCAGGGGACTCAGTCCCTGTAAATTATTTATCTAAGGATTATATAATGATTATTGAAGGGTTTGTCTCACAAAGTGGTGAGCCCCATCACTAAGGTTGCTCAAGCAAAGATTGAATTGACCATCTGGCAGGAATTCTAGAGGGGGATTCCTTTATTGGACAGATAGTTAGGCTATATGACATCTAAAATCCTTTATAGCTCAGAAATTGAGTCAAAATTTCTGAGGCTATGATTCTAGAAGTCAGTCTGTAAGGCTATAATCCTAAAAGCCTGTGAATTTATACTTTCAACAGGATTTCAACAGAGGGAGTTCACAAGTTTGAAAAATGTAGATTCGTACCATTTTGAGATAAAGAGATGAAACCAGGTGTACCAACTGGTGGGAATGAGAATAAATGTCCCCAGGTACCTACTCAGACAGACTGATTAGGGTAACTGAATCCTAGCAGTTGAGGCAAGAAAAGAAATCATATTTTTTCAATCATTTCAGTCATATCTAACTTTGTGAGCCCGTTGAGGTTTTTCTTGGCAAATATATTGGAGTAGTTTGCCATTTCCTTCTCTGGCTTATTTGACAGATGAGGAAACTGAGGCAAATCGGGTTAAGTGACTTGCTCAGGGTCACATAACTAGTAAGTATCTGATGTTGAATTTGAACTCAGGTCTTCCTGATTCCAGACTCAGTGCTCTAAATACCATGCCACCTAGCAGCCATAGGGTTAGCAGTCCCTTATTCTCTGATGACAGAAAGCACACAGACTTGCCTGCAGAAGCAAACTTTGCTAGAACTCAAAACAGGCAAGAATGTGTTGCCTGGGTTCTTGTGTCAGATGTTCATGCAGCCCAATGGACAATATCTTTCACTACTGGTTTCTAAAGGCTACAGAAGTCATTGCTCACATGGAAAATTATTGTTTTGGTCTTTAGTAAGAGTAAAGAGAGGACCTGACACTAAATCAGTGATTCCCAAAGTGGACGCCGCCACCCCCGGTGGGTGCTGCAGCAATCCAGGGAGGCTTTAATGGCCACAGGTGCATTTATTTTTCCTATTAATTGCTATTAAAATTTTTTAAAAATTAATTTCCAGGGGCTAAATAATATTTTTTCTGGAAAGGGGGTGGTAGGCCAGAAAAGTTTGGGAACCACTGCATTAAATCATAGAGTTCAAGACAAGGTAGTTGGAGAATGATACTTCCTAAAATTCTACCCCAATACAGGATAGACTAAAGGAAACTGCATGGGTGCCACGGAAAGAGTTTAGTTAAGTCCTTGCTAGTTGTGTGACCTTAGATAAGTGACTTAAAACCTCTCTACCTCAGTTTCCCCTATTCAATGGGATATAGCCAAAGGTCTAAAACTAGAGTCAAAACAAAGAAGAGAATAGGATCTCAATCAGCAGGGTTTTTTTAAGCCTAAAGTGCTTTTCTCAGGGTCAGGAATCGATGGGGCAGAAATCCTGTGGAATCAGCAGAGAAAAGCCTGGCCATGCCAACCCACTGGACAATTAAATTAGTCTTCATTGAGCCTGCCCTGGGCTCTGCTCTGTAGAGAATATAAAAAAGATCTGGTTACAGTCTAGTTGGTGAAATAAGACTTTCAACCATGAAAAAGAAAACAGGACAAGACAAGAATATTTGAAGAGGAAGAGAAGTATCAGGGCTTTCATGGAAGAGAAATTATCTCAGTAGGACAACAGTAGCACCTCAAAACCAATAATAGGGCTTCAGTTAGGAATTCAGCCCCTATGATTATTTATTGATTTAACAATTAAATCCCTCCTTCCAAATAATGGAATGGTTTGTTTCGCAAAGTGAAGAGTTCCCCATCACTGAAGGTATTCAAGAAGAAAGATGTGCTCATGCATAAACCTATTGAATTTTAAAATGTCAAAAAACAAATGTTATAAATTGTTTCTATGTGTAATTGGGGGGAAAATACAATAAAATATTACTGGGAAAATTGTTTAAAATAATATTCTCTTGACCTTAAGTTCCTCATCTCTAAAATATGATAAATAAAACCTGTAACATTAACCTAAAAAAAAAAATGGTTGGGTGTAGTTGGTAAGATTTCCTGAAGGACATTAGGAAGTGAACTGGCACTTGAAAGATTCATAGGAATTGGACATTTGGAGAGGAAGGACAAGCTGAATGGCTGAATGGCTGAAAGGCTGAAGTGCTGAAGACCCTGTGAGAGTATGTGTGGCCAGAGAAGGGGAGATCCTTGAAAACCCTGAGCTCCAGGAAGAGCTTGACCATAACAAAGAGGGCCATGATGGAAACGGTAGCTATTTGAGCAGAGGAGGGATGTGTAGAAAGCAGGATTTAGGACAGATTATGACACAGGCAAATAGTACAATAAGGACCCAATTCTCTTTTGAAATCTTTCCAAAACAAAAACTGTCAGAGTCCCTGAATTCAAGTGCCAGGCAGAGAGCCTAGTTCTAGGTAATCCATTAGGGAAACATAAAAAAGACACATTCTCTGTAACCCATTTTTGCCTTTTCCCAGGAGAGATCTTCCTAGGCCAAAGCTTGCATTTTCCAGTGACAGAATAATCATATTCCATGGGAGGTTGGTTGAAAGCAAGCCCTTTGGGAGAAGGGGTTGATGGATCCAGGATGCTTTTTATCTAGCTTCTCTGGGAGGCCCCAATCCCCCTCAATGGGTCTATCTGTAACACAGCCACAAGGAGCACAGGAAGATAGATTGCGCCTCTCCCCATCCAAATTGATGCAGAAAGCCCACAGAGGTCAAAAAGTCTCTAAACCAGTTAGTTGTATTAGTTGGTTTACTAGGAAACAAACTGGTACAACCATTCCTCCTGCCATTGGACCCATGACTTGCCTATGCTCTCTCCCTTCCCTCCCTCCCACTTTCTGGGACATCCAACTTCCCTGGTGGAGCTGAGACTATGTGGCTGGACTCAATCCAAGGCAGAATTACAAACAAGAGAAAATCAATCTCTTGTTCCATATTTGGTGCCAATTTAAGCCTCAGGGAGAGAGATATTTTGAGGTGGGAATTTGGATATCACACCACTATAGGGCCAGCCCTGTTGGCACTTGCAAAAGAGGCAGGAATTTGGACCAGCGATGCTGCCTTCTGAAAGCTACCAGTTTCAATGTCAGAGTGAACCATACCCAAAAGCCAGTTGGCCACTCCGAGGCGGCTTTCCTGGGAATTAATCTTTGCCTGGCCTTGCCCTGTCCTGCCTGTTCCTGCTCTGCTCTACCTCGGTCTCCCTCCCAGCTTTCTGGCGCCTAGGGATTAATTTGTCAGCAAAGTTGCCAACAGCAGACTTGGACTTCACAATGAGTGTGGGTTTTGCATCTCTACTAGGCCAGCAAAGGGTCATGCACCAATGGTTAGGGATAAATGAGGAGGAAGATTCAGCCTGGGAAGAACATCTTAGATGAAAGTGATCTATCAAACAGGCCTAAACACTCTCTCTCTCTCTCTCTCTCTCTCTCTCTCTCTCTCTCTCTCTCTCTCTCTCTCTCTCTCTCTCTAAGAAACTGGATCTAAACTAAATTAAAACACAAAGCCCTTCCTCCCTCTGTGCCCACTTCTCTAATGTTCTAGGGCTTCTGGCCCTAAAGAGCCTGACGCTGGGGCCAGAATGACCCTTAGTCATCGTCACAGTCTGATCACTGATTCTAGCTCCTGATTGATCCCCAAAAGCCCTGACCTTGGAATAAGATCCCTGACTCTAGTGGCAGGCTGAGCATCCATCCCTGAACTCTCTGGTCACAGAATGAACCCTGATCCTCGTCCTAGCCATTCCCTGAATCCTGGTCACAGACTCAGCCCGAGGGGGCAGAGCTGTCTTAGAGAGAGGCTTCCAGCCCCCTTTTTGGTCCCAGTCTGTAATCATGCTGGGGAGCGTTTCAACATGACAGCACTCCCACTGTGGCTTTGCCTCCTCAGCCCCCTTCCTCTCCATCCTGCTCCGGAGAGGGGAATGAATCAGTTACGAGTCCTATGTTAGGGGAATGACTTGGGAGGGATGGAAGTGGGGAACAAGAGGAAGGGGTACAGAATTTGGGAGAGGAAAATATTAGCATTCCTGGAGCTTATTAGAGTCCATTTTGGAGGCAGCTGGCTGGACAAATGTGATTTGGGGACAGCCTGAGTTTCTCCCTTGTTTCAAAGACCCCACTATGCAGACACTCTCTAGTATTTTCAGCTACTTGTGGATTCTTGGCCATGGGAGTGTCAAGAGTTTGTTTCCTTGAAAGAACTTAAAGTTAGATTTTCTTTGGATAAAAAAAATCAGACCCACATGGAGATATTCACACACAAAGAAATGTATGTATATATATTGTAACATACATATATATACACAAACACATATCTCTATCATGCACAGATATATAGAAATACCCAATTATGTGCATACATTTGTAAGCCACAAAGCAGTAGAAAACAAAAACTATCATTATTATTAGATTCGGGGCTAGACATGCTCCCAATTAAAATCTATTGAATTGGATTCAGCGAACATTTTTGAAGTATTTCTTATGTGCAAGGCTTTGTGCTTGCTATGAGTACAAAGAGGAATAATTGTGACAGTCTCTTACTTCAAAGAAGCTTTAGAGTCTATTCATGTGTTTAAAGCATGTATACAAGCGAATAGGAGATAGAGTGTGATAGAAGCAAAGGAAAGATCTAGAAAAAATGTCCTGGGAAAAATCTAAAAAGAGATCCTTTTCAGTGGTGAAGATAGGGGAAGGTTTCATGCAGGTGATGGAAGCTGAGCAGCAGTCTGAAAGAAAGAAATTCTTTTAAGAGGCCAAAGAAATTATTGGTCTTTCTAGACTTTAGCTCTTTGATCTATCAAATGGGAGTTATAATTCTTACACATTAATAATGACCTCCCAGAACTGTTGAGGAATGAACTCTATGTAAACTTTAGGTGCTATATAAATAAGAGCTATTATTATTCAAAAGATTTGTGATTTCATTAGTGCAGCTGCTCTTTCATCAAGGAAGATGGCAAGACCTCCATGACTCAGTAGATGGTTTTCGTAAATTGCAGTCATCAAAAAAATTCATCTTCTGGTAGCCAACTTGGTGCTGCCATTGATGGCCTGATCAAATATGGAGGCAGATGGCAGGTCAGTTTCAAGGAACAATCATCAGTTCGGTTTTCTAGGAATGTAAAATGCCCAAAGGGAAGCAGAGGGAAAGAAATGTCTGAAAAGGTAAGTAGGAATTAGATTAAGGAGGGGTTTCAAAACTAGGCTAGAAATTTCATATTTTATCCTGTAGGGGATCATGAATATTTTTGAACGAGGGAGTAACATAGAATCACAGAATCTTAGAGTGAGAAGGAACCTCAAAAAATATATAATTCAACTTGTAAAAAGATCTTCTCTACAACATACCTACTGAACTCATTCTGACTTTTCCTAAAGGCTTCACATGAAGTCATCCTATTCCAATTCAGGATAGTAAAGAAGTCATTACTAATATCAAGCCTACATCTTCCTCTTTCCAACTTCCACTGCTCCTGGTGGGCCATCTGGACCAAGCAGAATGAGTTTAATCTCTCTTTTGTGAGCAAGTCTTTCCAGTTCTTGAAGATAGCTATCTTATTCTCCTAATTCTATTCTCCAGGCTGGACAACTCAGCTCCTTCAACTGAACCTGGCATACATAATATGATCTCAAGACCCTTCAATAACTTATTTGCCCTGCCAGGGACATTCTCTGCCTTATCAATGTCCTTTTTAAAAAAACAAAACAACTATTTGTTGGTGATGATTACATTAAAATTCTCAAGTATCTTCCTCCCTCTCTCCCCTCCTGGCACTAGAGAAAGCTTTTACTAGGAAGAGACCCCTTACCCAGGGGCTCTGGGTTCAAAAACAGACTTTGCATTTCCCTTTCTTCCTCTGAGCCTCAGGCTCCACCATCTATAAAATAGGGGTAATATTCTCATTACCCATTTTTTAGATTGTTGTTAAATGTTTCTGAAAACCTTAAAGCACTATATAATGTGCATTATTATCATGTGCACAAAAGCAAATGCTGTCCATTGCTGAACCTGAGCTGGTCCAATAAGGTAGGAAAAGGAACCTGGAGAAAGTAGAAGCCAATTTGCCCTTCCCCATTCCCCTACTTGGGCACAAACTCCAGGCAGTAGCCCTGGGTCCTGGAGCAGTCCTCAGAAACCTCAATGGAGTCTCCCCTCCCAATGGAAATGACTATGAGCTTAATGGGCCAATGGGAAAGGTCCAAAAGCACCATTCTCTGATTCTACTAATGCTTCATAGCCCAGTCCCACATGGCAGCTCCAGTCCCCTGCCCCATGCTTCCCCCTAGCGGGATTTTTGTGAAGCACAGCATTAGAAGAGCTTTCAGATCCCAGAGTCAGAGGCAGTTCCCCAGCTGCCCATGTTGGGGGTGGAAAGGGCCGCCCCAGGGAAAGGGCATCTTTCTGTCCCTGGACCCAACTCAACCTCTAGAGGATGACTCCAGCCCACCATCTAATCATGATCTTTTCTTTTTCACATGCCTTAGGACTCCTAACCCCATTCTTCACCTGGGTGTGATCCCTAACTACCACTCTGTTCTTTCCCAGGCATCCCTCTGACACTGATCACTCTCTCCTTTCCCTATTTTCACCCCTTGGTGAGTTCAACTCTATGCTAGCCTGTATACTTACACTCTTCAGCTCTACACTAGCCTGTATACTTGCACTCTTTAGCTCTACACTAGCCTATATACTTGCACTCTTTAGCTCTACACTAGCCTGTATACTTGCACTCTTCGCTCCTTTATAGTGCTACTTATATGCTTTGCCAAATGGCAACCTTGTATTACTCCCACCAAATTTTTTGCTTTGTTCCTAGAGCTATAAAACTGTGCTAGGTCCACTACAAACTTATGTTACATCATTTCAACTGGTTCTTCATTGCAGCAAAATGATCCTTTAACACTTAACCGATGGAGTCACTATCCCACAAACCACAGGGGCCACGGCCCACTTTTCTTCAGTTTCACACAGCACCCCTCCAAACTCTCAGCTGAGGGCTTTGTCGCATACTTCACAGAAATAAAATAAAATGGAGGTCATTCACCCAGAGCCCCCTCTCCTCTCCTCCCCTCCACATTTCACATTCCTCATGTCTTGACCCACTATCTCCTCCTTCAACCGTCTCATACAAATAGGCAGCCTTCTCTCCTTGACAAGGCAGATCTTTAGCATGCCTCCTCGAACCTATTCTATTCCATCTTCTCCAGCAAATCAGCCCGTGTTAATCACCTTCTTTACCTAGATACTCACCTGGTTTTCCTCTCTGTATGACTGAACTAGTTCCTGGTCTTCAACTAGATAACACTCAATGCTGTCCTGAGCCCTCTTCAATTTTCCCTCTAATCACTATTACTTGATGAACTCTCCATTCTCATGGGTTCAATGATCATCTCTGCAGACCCATATACCCAACCCTAGTCTGTCTCCCAAGCTATAGTTCCATATCCAACTACAATATTAGACATCCAGAACCAAATGTCACACAGACACCTCCAATATATACAATTTGTTGTCTTTTCCTTATTTTTATTTTTTTAATTTTTAGAATATTTTTCCATGGTTACATGATTCATAATCTCCCCCTTCCCCACTCTCTCTTCCCCCCTCCCAAAGCTGACAAGCAGTTCCACTGGGTTATACATGTCATTATCTTTTCCCAAAAAAGCCCAACTCACTTCTCCATCTTCCACACAACAAAGGGTGCTACCGTTCTTCCAGTCCTCCAGGCTCATGTTAATGTCATCTTCAACTCTTCCCTTGCACTCACTCCACATGTCCAATCTGTTGCCCAATCTTGTCACATCTACATTCACATGCCCTCTTCTCTTTTTACATAGCCTCCACCCTAGCACAGATCCTCACCACTCCTTGCCTGGATTGCTGAAATAGTCTACTAGTTGGTCTCCCTCTACATTTCTCCTCACTCCAATGCATCCTCCACTCAGCTGCCAAAGTGATCTTAAGGGCAAGTCTAGCATGTCAACTCAAACTCAATAAATTTAGCTTTTAAAGCCCTTTATGACCTGTGTGCACATGCACATTCACACACACATACACATACACACATTTTCTCTCCATCTCCAACTCTGTGCCTTTTCCTTGGCTGTCCCTTATGGCTGGGATGCCTTCCTTCCTAACTGCCTCCAGGATTCAAGTCATTTCAAATTCTGCCTTCTACAAGCAGCCTTTGCTGTTCCATCCACCTTCCACCTCCACTGCTACTGGCCTTCCCTCTGAGATTGTCTTTTAGAAGTTATTCATATGTGGTCTTCCCCATTATAATCTGAAACCTTTGAGGTGTTGTGAGGGTTATTTAGCAATTAATTATTAGTGTTGGATCTAGCAGGAAGGGCTGGAGGATTCCAAGATGGAATGAAGGAGCAGGAAGTGGGGCTTGTGCTCTGAGAGAAACTCCATTAGTGGTTGGACATAACTGTTGCTAACCCTGAGAGATCTCAGTTAGGGGGAAACTGCATCCAGATTCCCTGGGATCCTGAGAGGTAAAGGCTTTCAGCAAGTGAACAACAGACCTGCAGAGCAGCACCAAGTGGGGAAGTGGTTTGTGATCTGGTGGACAGAATTGCAAACTCATTCTCCCTACCTGGGTACCTTGGATCACCTGGTGGAGTTGGCTCTTGGCATCCTGTGACCATCCTTGGATTTACTGTGAGATCCCAATTGAAAGCCATCCTCAGGCCCTGTAGCTGAGCTGAACAAACCTGGTTGGAAACAGTTTTGAAGGAGCTTTCCCTGTGACTTCAGTACTACTTCCTTTGGGCCCTGCCTGGCTTAGGTCAATAGGATAGTGTCCTTCCCTGCTCCCTGTGGTTTGCCCTTAGGTTTCAAGTGTAGAATCCCTTATCCCATCCTTTATTTTTGTTTCCCTTAATTAAACTGTTATATACTTTACCTTTTGCCTGCTGGTGACTGTTGGGCCAACTGCCATTCCTGTGTCAGTTAAGAGCTTGGCAGTAAACCCTGGTCTCCCTATCCTGGTTGGTCCTGTCTCTTCTTCAATCCAGTGTGAACCCACAAACCATTTAGGTTACATTTTAATAATTAATTATATAATAATTAATAATATTTTAATAATAATTAACATCCCTGGTGCCTCACCATTACAGAGGTCAACATCAGGGCTTTTCCATTTATGTCCTTTTGTGCTTAGCACATGGCAGATGCTTAAATAAATGCTTTTTGACTAAGCTGATTGGCCACTAAATCCAAAAGATCTTCAGATGAACTGCTATAAAGTCACTCCTTCCCCATCTTGTACTTAGAAAATTACAATTGCACTTAAGACTTTATATTTGTTCCTATTATAAAGTTTATCCTCTTAGATTCTGCTCATGTCTAGATACTGTTGCTCAGTTTTAGTTACCCTTTCCATCTTTGTACTACCCACAAATCTAATAAACATTCCATGTAGGCCTTTGTCCAAGTCACTAAAAAAGCCATTAAAACTATACAGAACCTGGAATTTGAGGGGATGCTCATCAATTGTGGAATGGCTAAACATGCTGTGGCATATGATTATGATGGAATTCTACTTTGCTGTTAAGAAATGATGAGATTAATTTTTTTAAAACCCTGACCTTCTGCCTTAGAACCAATATGGCAGAAGAGCAATAAGGACTAGGCAAGGAATTAAGTGACTTTGCCCAGGGACACACAGCTAGTAAGTGTCTACAGCCAGATCTGAACCCAGGGCCACACTATCTACCGAGCCTTACAGTTGACCCCAAGCAGGTAATTTTTACAAAACACAGAAAGATCTGTATGAATATCAAAATAAACAGAACCAAGAAAACATTATATATAGCCATAGAAACATTTTTTGGGGAAAAAAAAAACTGACTGTCCACTCCAGAAAGAATTGTGCATGACATAATTTTTTTTATATACATATAACTATTTTTGACAAATGATGCCTTCTCTAGTGAGGATGGAAGGAGCTACATGGGGATTTTCAAGTAACAAATTCTTTTTTTAAACTTTTAACTGTACAGAACACTATGTCATATTCCAAAATACTTTCTAAATGGAGTGACCTTGAGAGTAAAAATCATACTATAAAAGAAACAAATCATAAGCTTTTCATAGCTATTGGTATTCTTTTTTTTTCCTTTAAGCTTTTACCTTCCATTTTTAAATCAATACTATGTATTGGGTCTAAGGCAGAAAAGTGGTAAAAGCTAGGCAATGGAAGGCTAAGTAACCCATCCAGGGTCATACAGCTTAAGTGTCTGAGTTCAGATTTGAAGCAGCACTGACTTGAATTGAGGCCTGGCTCTTAATCCATTGAGTCACCTGGTTGTCCTCTGGCTAGATACAATTACAAAAGATAACACAGGTAATTTTGATTACATGAAATTGAAAAGCTTCTGTATAAAATAATGTAGCTATATAAAAGGTATTGAATGGGGAAAAAATCTAACAAACTTATTAGGATTTGGTATTAACCAATTTCTATATAACACAGAGATCAATATGTAGATGTTTATAGATCTAGAATTCTTTTTACTAATCTCTGTGTATCTATATACTTAATAAATATATATCACATCTATATATATGACCAAAAGCCATTCTTCAAGAGATATGTGATGAAAGGATATACAGTTCTCAATATAACTGCAAACTATTAACAACTCATATGAAAGGATGTTTCAAGTTATTACATGAAATGCAGATCAAAACCTGAGTTTCTCCTCATTCATCCTACAAATTGACAGATGACAAAAGCTGGGAATTGTGCATGTTGGAGAAGTTGTGACAAGATAGGGATATTAGTGCTTCATTGATGGGACTGTGAATCACAACTGCCATTTTGGAAAGCAATTTGGAATTAAACAAAATAACCAAAGGATTCATACTCTGACCCTTGGCTAATCCCCCATGGAAAATATTGATAAATCAGCATATACACCAATATATTTATAGCAGTACTTTTTGTGATTCTAAACACAAAGATACCCATAGATTGGGGAATAGTTAAACAAACTGCAGTGTATTAATGTAATGTGATTATTACTGAGCTCTAAATGAGAGAAATGAATACCTGAAAAGATCTATATGAGCCAATATGAAGAAGTATCAAGAAAATATTCACAATTACAATGTAAATAAAAAGAACCATTTAAAAAAGGAAGTGAATGTTGCAAAATTACAAAGAACAAGTATGGCTTGAAAGAGTTATGCCACCCCAACCAATCCCTATGCAGAGGTGGGAGGTTCATAAAAGTGTAGAATATTGTACATTATTTTCAGGTTTTTTTAATGTAATGATCAGTTTGTTGGATTTTTTCTTTTCTTTTTGTCTTGTTAGATGAGATAGCTTTCTGTGAGAAAGGGGAAGAATATTGGGGGAAATTATGATTTTTTTTAAAAAAACTAATTTTTTTCTTTTTTTTAAAATAAAAACCCTTACCTTCCATCTTAGAATCAACATTGTAGGAGGCAGCTAGGTGGTTCAGTGGATTGAGAGTAAGGCCTAGAGACCACAGTAGTGATTGTAAGACAGAAGATAAGGGTTTAAAAAAAGGAAAGTGTATTGGTTCCAAGGCAGAAGAGCAATAAGGGTTAGGCAATTAAAGTTAATTGTCTTGTCCCGGGTCACAAAGCTAGGAAGTGTATGAGATCAAATTTGATCTCTAGACAGGCTCTCTCAATCCACTGAACCACCTAGCTGTCTCCAAAACAAATAATTTCAATAAAATCTCCTTTTTTAAAAACCACACAAAACCAAGCTGATGCCTTAGGGCATGCCACTAGCAACCTCTTTCAAGCTGACTTCAAATCATCTGGGTCATGCCATCTTACTCATCCTAAATCCACCTCACCACAATTTGATAAGGCTCTGGTCCCTTACTTTTTCTCACTTTCCATTTCATCCCTCATCATGAAAATACAAAAAAATTGAAGATATTTCTATTACCTCAAACATCAGAATTATTCAACCAAACCCAAAGGACATTCCAAAAATTCAAAAATAATTTACATCAGGATTACATTTTATTTGTTTAGGAAATGGCATTTCAAAAGAATGAAAACATTTAGGTACTTACTGTATGCCAAGACAGGACACCAGTTGTTAGAAATTTCCCCCTAAGATTTCACACAGCACTTTGTTTACACCTCTCTAAATAAACATTAATGTTTATATTTACTAATAGCTGTAAAGCAGCACAATACAGTGATTAAGTCTCTAGTATGACTAGTGATGTGACCTGAGGGAAATCAACCTCTGAATGTTTATAAAATGATTATAATGCTCTCACTACCTATCTCACAAGTCTGTTGTGAGAAAAGTGTTTTATGTCCCTTACGACCCTGTAGAGATGAGTTATTAACAGCACTGGTTTTCACACATTCCTTACCCCTTTCACCATAATCATCTCCTTGAGGATTGTTTTATCTTCCTTGACTTTTTACAGGATTAGAGACAAAATTACAGGCAATGGTTAACTCTTCATTTGTTTTCAACAAAGGAGGTTTAATGAAAGAATGTTTCTTTCCTACTTCCTCAGACCTTCAGAGGCTCTAGGTCAATGGGTTCCCAAACTTTTTTGGCCTACAGCCCCTTTCCAGAAAAAAATATTACTTAGCCCCCTGGAAATTAATTTTTTTTAAATTTTAATAGCAATTAATAGGAAAGATAAATGCACCTGTAGCCATCACTGCTCCCCTGGATCACTGCAGCACCTACTAGGGGGCGGAGGCACCCACTTTGGGAATCGCTGCTCTAGGTCAATGTTTGTGTTTCAGTGAGGTAGAGAACCCAGCTTTACATAGGATCTTGCTGGTGAGAAAAAGATAAGAAACCAGGTAAGATATGTTGACATCTTCAAGAAAGAGAGCCACTTCCTTAAAGTGACCTGAAAGGAAGAACCAATTTTGGTCCCACTGGATCACTGCTTCCCTGATTTTATGGAAAACACCAACCTGCAAACTTAAGATTTTTTTCCTCAAGTTTATTATAAACCAAGTTCAAAGGCAGTAAGATAACTATTTACAACTTTCCAGGTGGCAAGCATCTGAGCAAGGCCTAGAGGATCTTAGGGTCTTGGTGGGCGCATCCCTGGAGGTGGAGGACCTGTGAAGGGAAGAAAGAATAAAAGGATTATCTAAAAGGTTAGAGTCACGAAGACACCAAATTCTGGCCCAGGACTGAGAGCATGATCACCAGCCAATAGCTAAGAGGCAGCAAAAGTTAGTAAGAAGACCACTAGGACTCAAGGGGCCTATCATTCTAGCAGATGATACCACTGTCACATTGTGTGATCTTGGGCAAGCCACCCCAAACCCCAACCCCACCATTGCCTGTCCTCCCTTAGGGTCTTCATTCATAAAATAAAGGTGTAATACTAGCTGACCTCCCAAACAGTTAAGTGTCAGGAGGGACAATAAAGATTTCGTTAACTCCTACCTCCTCGTTTCACAAAGGGAAAAAATTAAGGTTGGCTCTAATATTCTGATTCCGTGATCAGGAGATGGATCTTTGTGAGGCCCAGTTCACACCCAGATTAAAATGTAACTGGGAAATATTTAATAAAAGTTTTAAAAGTACAATATAATGTTAATTTGATATTTCCTAAGTCATTATATATTGATCATGGGAATCTATTAACATTTGTGTTTTGACATCACTTGTCTAAACACATAAAATTTTGTCTGTGCAAGAAGTACAAATTTCCTTCTGCTAAGCAGAGAAACAAAAGGTCTTGATATTTTGAGCAGTATACCAGGCTATAAAAAGCAGTGGCAACTTAATCCACATAGGTCATGTTTAACACTAGAAGGACCAGAATTTAAGAATACATCAAAGGAGCAAGCCTTTTTAAGGCGATACAGTGCATTTTTTTTAATCCATAAAGCAAAGAAAATGAAGAGATAGGACAAAAATTCCAGAGTAAAATTACACTGTTTTTGTCAGTTGACATACGTAGTCCTTCTAGAATTAAGCCTTACAGAATCACACACTCTGAAGAATAGAACAGAAAGCAGAGGTTATCTAGTCCAACCTGTAACTGAATAAGAATTTCTTCTGCAGTATCCCTGGCCCTTCTAACTCACTGTAAATTCCTTGTACAAATCTTTTCTTATTTGTGAATCCTTAACTGTAAAATGGGAATACTAATACACTAAAAGACTCTGCAGGATTATTCTGAGAATCTTAAGAGAGAACAGATATAGAAATAGAAACTAAGGACCACCTGTACAACACCTTCATTTTACAGATGAGAAAACTGAGTACAAGCAAAGTTAAACTTGCCCAAAGTCATAGGGGCAGTAAATGGCAGACCTGCCATTCAAATCCACAGCTTTTACTCTCAATTCTCTGCTACTTCTATAAAAACAACTAGATGGTTGGGAAAAGGTGCTCTGAAAGATAAAAAGATTCAATGCAAATTTAAAGATCAAAATTCCAGAGCTAAAAATGACCTCAAATCATAACAAAAAATTCAGGAATACAGACCTTAGAACACTAAATGTTAGAATTAGATGGGCATTTAAAGATATCCTGACTGTAATATCCTCAACATCACTATTTCAGAGTACTCACCTCTCATTCCTGGAGGTGGTGGTCTCATGCCAGGAGGGGGCATGCCCATTGGTGCCCCTCGTCCAGGTGGCATCCCCATTGGAGGGCCCATGGGAGGTCTCATTCCAGGTGGAGGAGCCATCATGCCTGCCACAAAGAAGTTCCAGAAAACTAGTTCACTATTTGTCTTGGGGGGGGAGGGGAGGGAGTTCAAAGGTCCAACACACTCCTTCCATAATCCAGCCAAGCCATATTCCCAAGATCTAAATTCAGAAACCATGGTTTCTTCTAGTTTATCCCCTGCCTTGAAGTTGTATCTTAAGGCATGAGCCTTGACTAAGATACACAGCTGGACCTCAGAGTAATCCTGCTGACTGACCCCAGTTCTTCATCAAGTTCAGACAAGGCCATGTTTCATCACTAATCCAGCTAAGAGTCTCTCCCTTTGAGTAGTGCTGATCCAAGAGGCTCTTTACCTGGAGGAGGTGCCCCTCGACCCATTGGTGGGGGAGGTCCCCCTCGGCCTGGTGGATATTGTGTTGGAGCTCCTGCAATGCTGGCTGTGGCGGCAGCAGCTGCAGCAGCGACAGTTCCTCTTCCCTGGGGAGTCATCACCTGAAAGGACAAGGTAGGAAGGTCCAGAAATCATCAAGATAAAATGGCATTTGAGAGCTGGTAAAGACTTAAAAGAGATGCCACCCTCAACAAAGCATCACCACTGAAGAGAAGCCTAGTCATCATGTAAATATTTCCAATAACAGGAAGATCAATACCTACTTAGGAGAACCCATTCCACTATTGAAGAGTGACAAATAGTAGCTTCCCCTCCTTTTTATATTGAGATAAAGTTTACCTCCCTCAACCTTCCACCTTGAGGCCAATCAATAGTCAAATCCTTCTTTCATGACAAACCTCAAATACTTGAAGATGGTATTCAAGACCTCACTAAATCATCCACTCCCCAGATTACATATCTCTAAATCAACTTATCCTTCCTTGAAATGGTTTCCTCTCCCCTCCTTCCCCAACATCCCTTCTAAATTCAAATGTAGAGTTTTTAAATTCTAAATTCAAACACATCAATTTTGTTGCAGAAATAACAGTCAGGGATTCAGCCACTACTATTATAGCTTGGTATTGAGCTTCTTCCTAGGAAATTCAGAAAAAGACATTGGAGTACTGGCAAAACAACGGGTCTGCCCTGACTGCATGGCCCTCAGCAATGCAAGACCTATGGACCAATGTCTATATGGACCAACGATTGAAAAGAATCAAGTTGCAGCAGAAGGTATGAGCATAATACAGTGAAAAAAGGACAAACCTCAAGTCATAGGACCTGGAATTCAAATCCTGACTCTACTATATACTACTTCTAAGCTTATGCCAATGAGATCTTGGGTAAGTAATACAAACTCTTTAAAGCCTCAGTTCTGTTATTTCTAAAATTAGTGATGGGCTAAACCTTATAGGTCCCTTCCAGCTCTAGATCTTTGATTGTCAAGAGTCTTATAATCAGAATGAGTTCACATCTTGGTGCTGATATACTAGCTTTATGATTGGAGGCTAGTTTCTTCAAGACTTATCACTTAAAAGAATAGAAATAAAACCTGCACTGCCTAACTACAAAGGGTAACTATGAGAAAAATATTTTTTATGTTTTTAAGGACTAACGAAAGTAAGTTATTACTGCTATTAAAATGATAGAGAGGGGGCAGGTAGGTGGCTCCATGGATTGAGAGCCAGGTCTAGAGATGGGAGGTCCCAGTTTCAAATGTGGCCTCAGATACTTCCTCTGCCTGTGTCACCCTGGGCAAGTCACTTAATCCCCACTGCCTGGCTATTACTACTCTCCTCTCTTGGAAACAATATACAGTATTGATTCTAACTCAGAAGTTAAGGTTTAAAAAAAAAAAAAAAGAATTGATTGGGGGTAGTAGTCAGAATTCACGACCATACTAACCAGGACATAATTTCCTCCCTCAGAATCTTTGTTTTTTTAAATATTTTCTCTACTTCTGGCTGCCTAGAGGCTGTGGAATGAATCAGGAAAAATACTGAACCACTGGAGCCCCACCTAAAGTACAGATCAGACAGGTAATAGCCATCACTTTACCTTCACTTCATCACCTAATTAAATGGGATAACAGTTCACAAATTCTTATGAAGAAAGTACTTAGAAAAAACATTACTATCTAGTTTACAGGTTTGTTCTGAGGAAAGTGGCAAATTAAAAAAAAAACAAAACAATTACACTCTTATGACCTTTTAGAGCTTTCAAAAGATATATTAACTTACAAACGGGAATAGAAAAAGTTGAAAAATAATATTTTTACTTGTTTTCAAAAAAAGTAAATACAAATCAGCACAGTTCAACAATCAGCTCCCTCCTAGAAAAAGCTTACAGTAAGTAGACAAAGTACACTGAACCTATCCCACACTTGCGCTACCAAAATATATACTTCTTTAGAGGTTCTTATCAAATTCTCAGAGGCTCAAAAGGACAGCTTTAATCACAATTCACAATGGCAATTTTCCCCTTCATATATATATAATTTTTAAAAGAATCCCCACAAGAACCTCAGGAGCCATATGTAGCCTCAGGGCTATCGAACTCTGCTCTAAAACCTCTCCTCAAAATAGAATGCCCAGAGGCCTGTATATCCACAGGGTTCTGTTATAAGTATTCTCTCTCACACTGACCTTATCAGTTCTCATGGATTCAATTCTGTTTAAGCAAATGATTCTCAAATCTGTTATCTTTAGCCCATTTCTCATGTGAACTGCAATCCCCATCATCAATTTGCTGAACATCTCCACAGAAATCTCCAAAGTATCTTAAATGCAACATAATTAAAAAAGAACTCACTGTTCTCCCAAAACCCCTTTTCCCTTAACTTCCATGTTTGTCAGACACCATCAATATTAAAGTCATTCAAGTTTGTAACTGCAGTCATCCTTAATTCTTTGTTCATTTTCATCTCCAATATCCAAGTCAACTGCCGAGACCCTCTGATTCTATTTCCACTTCTCTCACTTCTCCCCTCTTCTCTCCACCGATACAGTGCCCAAACCTATTTCAAGCCCTTTTTCACCTTTCACATGGACTACTGAAATAGTTATTCCATTCTCCAACCAAACCTGCACACAATTGTCAAACTGATATTCTTTTGTTGTTTTTTTTTGTTTGTTTGTTTTTTAACCCTTGTACTTTGGTGTATTGTCTCATAGGTGGAAGATTGGTAAGGGTGGGCAATAGGGGTCAAGTGACTTGCCCAGGGTCACACAGCTGGGAAGTGGCTGAGGCCGGGTTTGAACCTAGGACCTCCTGTCTCTAGGCCTGACTCTCACTCCACTGAGCTACCCAGCTGCCCCAAACTGATATTCTTAAAAGTAAAGAGCTGACCCTGCCACTACCCTTCAAAAGAACCTCTAGTGACACACTTGCTCTTGACTCTGGGATAAAATTCTTATTTGAATTTCTCTGAATAGCATTTCAAGTCCTTCACTCTCTGACTCTAGGCTATGTTTTCTCAGTGATTATGTTACTTCCCATCATGAACTCTGTAGACCAGTCAAAATAACCTACTTGCTATTCCACCTCCTGTTTTTGTGTTTGCAGAAGCTGCCTTCTTTTAAAAAATAAATAAATGAAAGAAGCTGCCTTCTTTACCCTCACCCTCCACATTGTAGATGTACAATGTGGCCCAAGATTAATTTGTATTCACTCTCTATATTTGGTATAGTCTTAACTTGTACACATGTCATTCCTCCCCAGTAGAGACTAAGTTCCTTTAAGGACAGTTTCATTTTTGCCTTTGTTATATCCCCAGTGCCTGGCACATAGTAAGTGCTTAATAAATGAAGTGAATTGCTTTTAGCACCATCCCTACATGCACCCCACCACCTTTCCATATAGAATTCCATGTCTTCATAGCTCCTTACCTGCTGGGATGGTCCTCCTACCCCTCGAACAGGCCCTGCTAGCCCTGCAGGAGCCTGGGGCATTGGGACACCAGCAGGCACACCTCTTCCTGCTGCCCTTCCAATCCCAGGACCTCCTGCGGCTCCAGCAAGTGGGACTCGAGCAATACCAGTCTGAAATAGGGAGAAAAAGTAAGTTTTATAGTCCAGAGACACTAAGAGGCACCTTTGTGGAACAAACTTGCTAACAGACTCCCAAATTTGCAGGGCATCCAAATATACAAAACAAGGTCAATATGCAACCACCACCTTTACCCTCTTATCCACCATGTCTGATCCTATGTTGTCATCCTAAGAGAACATGTATATTTGGTCACTTAACCAATTTGGTCACTTAAAAGTTTCAGTTCTCTATCTCTAAAATGAAAGTGTACCTCAGTGGGTTAAAGAAAGCTTTTGAAAACTCTTAAGTGCTTTAATAATTTGAACTGCTATCATCATCTCCACCATTACTACTTACACATAAAACAATCTACCTACTTACACAAAGACCAAAGGGAAAATACTGGATCTAGAACCTACTTATAGCTGTCACTAATTTAGTACATAAAAAAAAAAAGTCATTTCTTCTCTCTGTCTTATATTCTCCCTAAAAAATAACTCTCAGAGATGAAAAAACCTCTGAAGCCATCTAGTCCACTACATCCAAAGGCTATATATGAGATCACTCTCAAAGTTTCCTTCTATAGTTATGATTCTATGATTAAATGTGTAGTTTGTTTATCATATATTTTAGGTCCAGTCTGTCGACTATTTTGGGGGTTCCACAGAAAGGAATTGCACACTACAATATTCTCTGGTCTAACAAGGTCTGGCACAGTGAAAAGGAAATTGGTGCCTAAAGGCATGAGTTTAAATACTGGCTTTTCCACTTTACTAGCTATGAAGTATATAAATCACATCATCTCTCTGAACTCCAGATACACATAAATGTATAGGAATTCATAATATTTTTATTACCTACCTTATTGGGATGTGGTGACAAAAGAGCTTTTTAACTTGTAAAATGACATAGAAATGAGGCACTCCTATTTTCCCAGGAAGAGCATTTGACCCTCAGTACTCACACCAAGATAGGGGCTTCCCCATCACCTCAAGACCACACTGATTTCTGCCTTACATCTTTGGGAGGTGGCCCTTCCACGGTCATCGAGACTAGGTTTTCCCCACGTAGCAGCACAAGACCCAGAACTCGTTTCTCTTCCCTTTCTGCTTGTTTTGAGTTCTTTGGCCTAAAGAGAGAAAGGGGGAAAAAAAACACAAACTTACTTTAATGGACAGGATGTTAAGGCAATTGCCCAAATTAAACTCCTTGTGGCACACTCCTAGCAATCCCCCCAGCTTCCTGCTCTGCAACTTGGAAACTGTTGTAGTCATTTGCAAAAATTAAAGATCCAGTCCATTTCCAGACATCTGACTGGTACAGTGGAAAAAGGCAGAAAAACAGACATGGAGAGAGAAAACTTGGCTTAAAATCCCAGCTCTGCCAATGACTAGCTATATAACTTTGGGCAAGTCACTCCCCTTCTCTAGATCTTTCTTTAATCCAAAAACAAGAGGGTTGATCTTGACAATTTCTAATGTTCTCTAAACCCTATGAAAATTAGCTCCTTGAAAATCTTCCAAAGTTGGACCAAGATAATCCTCAGGTGACAAAGGTGTCTGCCTCTCAGAATCTCAAGGTAAAAAGGACCTCAGTAGCTATCCAGTTTCTACTTGAAAGTCCTTCACTGACATAGAATTCACCACTTTTACAAGAGAGTATACTGCCCTTTCAAAGAGCTCTAATTGTTAGTTAATTGTTAATTTTCCTTTAGACAGCCAAAAATCTTCCTTCCTCTACTTTTGTTTCTAGAACTCTGCTCTGGGACTAAATGAAGTGAGTCTAATTCTAATCCCTATTTCCAAAGAATTTTAGTTCCTCATTGGCTCCCTGTACAACCTCAGAGATGAACTATACAGAAAACAGCCCCAAGATACAAAATGGAAAACTTTTGGTAATAAAAGGGTTCAAGATAGTATTTACGTCCACAGCAGGCAGGATGCTGTAGTACACAGGTAGTATTGGGAGTTGTCCTACACTTAGCAATTCTTTTCAGTTGTTTTTTTAAGCTATAGATTCTTACCTCTATGCCTGGGAGAACCCAGAATTTTGATCTGTGATTCTGAATCACAATTCCATAAATATCTTCTGGGCATCTGTTATATACAACAGTGCTTCTAGGATAGTCCCAGGACAGAAACAAGCATTCAGGACAGATAGCAACCCTATTCCAACACATATATACCCAAGCCACAGCTGTTTCCAAATTCTATACTATTCCATTATGTGGAAAGGAAAACAAGGTAATCCCATACCACTCCCAGGGCCCATAAAACTCATGATGTGGATATTTAAAAAATATACGTCGAACAAATAAACACATTGGTACAAATATATAAAATACCTTTCCTGCAAACTTAGCTTATAAAAAATATGAATGTAGTCTATAATTAATGTTAGGCTTTTTTCAGTATAAACATTTTTTTTTCTTTTTTAGAGATCTTCTCTTAGGAGGACAGTCTATATTCAGATCAATTTAGTACCTATAAAGACTATTTTTTATTTTTACCTGGACCTTGAGTTAATACTCTCCTTCATACCAATCCTTCCCAAAAATTCCAAGAAGACCCTGACAATATCTTATCTTAGCCTCCAGCACTTGAATTCTTTTACTGGGAGAAAGGACATCAGTCTACTCCTATTAGCTTCCAGAGCAATCAGCTCCCTAAAAACCTCCCTGCTGACATTTAATACCCCACTCACACTGGACATAAGTCCTCATCCTGGACTCCCTCCACTCAAACCAGACACAAAAAAACACAGACCTAAAAGAAACAAAAGGTCATTAATAGGCGGATGGAAGAAGGGAAAATTGTAGCCCTACTCTTGGAAGTAAAGAGACCTGGGTTCTAATCATTCCCACTACTATTTATACTTTCCAAGATGCCTGACCAGTAAAATGGCAATAAATAACTTTGATGTCTTAGGGTACTAAGACAGATCATCCCGATGTCCTGACAGCTTTGAGAACTAATATTATCACTAGAAAACTAACATAGGTAATAACTTGAAAACCTGAGGAAGGGAATGTTTAGTCATTGTCTCTCACCACTTCTATTTTTACAGATGGCAAATCAAAGAAGGGAATCTGGTATAATGGGGAAAAACATTGATGTGGAGGTCAGTGAACCTAGGTTTGACTATCTGCTCTGCTCTATGACTTTGGGCAAGTCACTCGACACCTTTGGATCACAGGTGCTTTTTCTACAAAATAAGGGGTTACACTAAATGATCCTGAAGGTCTCTTTGAAGTCTCTGATTCTAAATCACTAGCCCCAAACACCAACCCAAGTGGTGAAGTCAGGCACTTACCCTGAAGAGTCAGGGGCTCCTGAAAGCTGCTTCAGAGCAGGCTGTATTGGGTGGGGGTGCCGTTTAGGCTGCAGCCTTACAGAGAGGCAATGAGGACAGAAAAGCAAGTTCTCCCCCTTAAAAACCTGTGGGGAGAACACGAGAGCCCTTTACCCCAGGGGGGCAAACAAGGAAAAAGCAGAAACACAGCTCTCAGGCTAAGGGGTTCCAAGCACAGCTGAACTCCCGGGGAAGGCAGCATTCAGAGGGCACTGGGGATCTCAGCTAGCTTTTCTTCAAAAAAGGACACAACCACACAGACACAAGAAGCACAGTCAGGCAACAGCCAGACAGGGGGATGGCTAACTACATCACCTGCCACTTGGGTCCCTCCCCCCAATATTCTGCTGGGTGAACTGGGCTGCTCTCCTCCCATCAGGGCCCCTCCTCACTTGATCTTCCTGAACTCATCACAGTCACACAGGATCAGGTTCATGTGCTTGTCAAAGGCCTTGAAGGTGCCGATGAAGATACGGCCGTCCTGCAGGATGCACCTCATCCTGTAGTCGATGTGCTGCAGCATCTTGCTGCTCTTGCCCACAGTCTATAGGAAGAAAGAAAGAAAGGGTTGAGATACTAGAATGTGAATCTCTCCTTCGCTCTACACATCTCAGTGCTCCTCCTAAGGGGAGGCTAGCATGAAGGGAAATATACAGGTCCTGGAGTCAAGAGACCTTGGAAAAATCACTTCCCCACTCTTAATAATTCAGTGTCCTCCTCAGTAAAATGAAGAGTTTATACAAAATTAGCTTTAGTATTTTTTCCAGTTCTTTATTCTGAGATCCTTAAGATAGACCCTTGGAATAGCCTCTTTTCATCTCCCCTTCTTTACACTAACTTTTCACTCTCTTCTCCCCAACCACAAATACTAACTCCCTGCATGGGTAGTTTTCATATGCAACCCAATATCATTTGACCTTCCCAAGAGCCAACTGACATAAACAGTACAGAGATATTTACCTCTGTTTTACAGAAAAGGAAACTGAGGCTCAGCTGAAGAGCTTGAGACGTGTCCAAGGAAATTAGGACTTAAACCCAAATCATCTGACTTAAAAATCCAGTACATTCTCAAACTGGTCCTTCTGCCACCTGAGGGATACATTACTGATAATGTTCAGCAAGCTAATTGGTAGATAGTATCCACTCAATAAATATTATGTTGAATGAATGAGAGTTGCTTAATTTAGGGGAGGATGAATTCAGAAGAAAAGACATTTGAATAGGAAACCTGGGCTGAAACAATGTTGTGGAAAGAGCACTGATTCAGAATCAGATCTGGGTTCAAATTCTAAATCAAGTCTCACTCACTACCTATGTGACCTTGGAGTTGAGGTAGGAAGCCATGGAAGTTAGGAGACAACAGATCCAGAAACGAAGGTCTGAGTTTTCTCTTGTGTAAAATGATGAGGATGGAGTAAAGGATTTATGAAGCCCATTCTTCTTACTCCCTATCCCCAATCCCCAAGTCACCCTTGGCTCTAGTTCCCAACTTCCAACCCATTCTTTTCCAGAGCCAGCCTAGTCCTCCACCTTTCAGATCTCTAGCCCCTCAAATCCAACTGACTTACTGTCTCCTCTCCACCTCCAAACTCCTTACCACCTCCAGCCCACTTGAACGTGCCTGCCTTTAACTTTTCCCCAGGCCCCTGGACATCCCACCTCAGCCTCTCAGTCTCCCCTCTAATACTTCCCCCTCTTGATGGTCTGCCTCCCCCACAATTTCCGACTTCCCAATCCACACCCTGCCAAACCGACCCGACCCTCCCTTCACAAATACACAAACAATGCCCCCCCCAACCCTGACCCACGCTCACTTATCTCCTCCCTCATCCCCCAGCAAAATCCGGGCCTTCATCTCCCCTTCCTCCAGAACCTATTTCCTCCTCCCCCTCACAATCCGTCCTCGAAATCCCGGCCCCA
>NC_058131.1:288434287-288464321 GCF_016433145.1 Gracilinanus agilis
TATATATATATATATATATTTATTAGTTGGCTAATTTCAGTCTTGCTCAATTCAACAAAAATTCATGTGATGTTTTGCTAACTCATAAGTGGTGATAATTAGATAAAAATTTAAAAGATGACGGTGTATTTGGAAAAAAAAATCTGAGCTTTTACCTCATATCAATGAGATGGGCAAAAATTAGCTTAAAAAAAAAAAAGGATGACAATTATTAAAGAGGATGTAGAAGGAGTGGCACATTCATTCAGTGGAGCTTTGAAATGATCCACCTATTCTGAAAAGCAATTTCAAACTATATCCCTAAAAACATTAAACTGTACACAGCCTTTGACCAAGAAAAACTAGTAGGTACATACTCCAAAGAGATCAAAGAAAGAAGGAAAGAGCTTACATAAACAAAAATACGTAAGGCAGAACTTTTTGTTATAACAAAGTGAGTCCTCATCAATTGAAAAATGGATGAATAAATTGTGTCATATGAAGTTAATGGGATTATTGGGCCATAAATGACAAAAGGAATATATGAGAAAAACCTGGGAGAAGCTGTAACTACTGACACAGAATTAAGTAAACAGAACCAGAACATTTTTTGGTGGCAATTACACATTGTAAAGGAAATCAACAGCAAAAGACATAAGAACTATGATTATCGCAACCTATCACAACTCCACAAAGACTCATGATGAATCATGCTTCCCACCACTTGTGGTAGAGAGGTGGTGGACAAGAAGTTCTAAATCAGACATGAAAGATATGCAGATTTGTTTTGCCCGACTCATTTAGCTTTTCTGTTCTTTATATAAGGAAATGTTCATATTTATTGATATTTGTAACATTCAGTCATAAAAAACTAAATTTTTTAAAGTGAGGAAAGCATTGATGAATAGCATTAATCTTTTATTTTTCTGCCCAACACCTAATACAGTCTCACTTCTAACAGGCAGACTTGGAGTTGGGATGCCCAGATTCAATTCCTAGCACTAATGCTTCACTTCCCACCCTTGCCATCATGATACCAGCCACTGGATCCTCCAGAGCAGAAACCATGCCCAGGCCCCTCCCCTTTGCAGGTCCAGAGCTATGCCATTATGACATGACCCACCCCAATCAGGTTTTACTTTTCCACCAGGCCTTATTCTTTCTTGCTGCTGCCACAACTGGCCTCTTTCTTCCATCCATATGCCTAAACTCTCCATTCTTGATACAGTCACCATCCCAGTGACTTCTCACTACTCCCCTAATTAAAATGTAATAAGCTCTTTGATGAGATTGTCTCCTTTGTATTTGTATCCCCAGTGTTTAACAAGGTACTTGTTGTATAGTAAATACTTAAATAGCTTTTTCAAAAATTTATTTGTCCACTATCCTCAATGCAGCACTGGGCAAAACACTTTAACCTCTCAGCGATAAAATAGCAATAATTGTATTTGCTTTGTCTACTGTATCACAGGGTAGATGTGAAAAACCTAAAGCCAACATATATTTATAACACTATTAATATTTTATTACTAATATTACATGTAATAGTATAATTAGATATTACATAACAAATGTTACTTACAATATAATTTTAATATATAATAATTATTATAATGAAGAAAAATATTAAAGAATGTAATAACACTGTCTGAAACTCCATAAATATTGGATCAACTGGTTCCTTGCTAGAAATGTCAGTCAGCAACTGTGGGATTGGAAATCTGAAGCACAAGAATTCAAGTCAATTCAACAATTACTAAATGCTCACTAGCTCTAACCCTTCAAATCAATCAGCTGCCAAATCTTAGCGCCTCTCTGATATGATCCCTTCTCTCTACTGACATGGCCACTACCCTAGCTCAGGCCCTCCGCACATCTCCCCGGCCTCATCACAGTAGCCTCCCAATTGAACTCCTTATTAAGTCTCCAAAGCATTCTCTATATAGCTGCCAAAGTATATTTCCACAAGAGCCAGGTCTGATGTTGTCACTACCCTACTTGAAACTCCAGTGACTCCTTACTGGTCATTAGAATCAAAGATAAATAAAATGACATTTACACCCTTAATAATCTGGTTCCAAACTCCCTTGATTTGAATAAAAGCTTTTCTCCTTATTATCTATAATAATAAATGTCTATAGTCCTGTAGTTCTTCACATAGGACATTATTTCTATATTACTCCTCCAAAGCCTAAAATTCACTTCCACTTTATCTGACTTTTAGAATCTATTTCCTTCAAGATTCAATTCAAGTCCAGACCTTTTAGCTTAGTGCCTTCCCTCTTAAAATTACTTCCTATTTATGCTACTTGTATTTGCACATATTAAAAAAAAAAAAAAACCTCTTTACCCTCCGTCTTAGAATCAATGCCAAGTATTGGTTCTAAGGTAGAAGGGAAATAATAGCCAGGCAATAGGGATTAAGTGATTTGCCCAGGGCACACAGCTATATATAAAGCAAGATTTGAACCCCAAATCTAGGCCTGGCTCTCTATTCACTTAGCCAACTAGTGGCCCCTGCAAACACTTATTTATGTATACATTGACTCACTTGATAGAAATGTAACTACTTTAAAGGCAAGGTCTATTTCATTTTCCTCTTTGTATCCTCAATACCTGGCACATAATATGTACATAATGCTTGCTGATAAAAACTAAGATATGTATTTTACCTTCATAATAACCCTGGGAAATAGTTGCTATTATAACCTCCATTTTACAAATGAGGAGACTAAGGCATATATATTAAATAACTTGCTCAGGGTTACACAGCCAATATCTAAGGCAGAATTTGAACTCAAATCTTCAAGTCCAACATTCAATCCATTGCAACATCTGGCTATAAAAATTCAACAAATAAGTAGTCAAAAGATTTGAACAAACATTTTTCAAAAAAATTGCAAAACATTAACAACTATATGAAAGAATGCTCCAACCCACTAAAATAACAACAGAAATCTAAATCAAAACAATTCTGACATTTCATCTAACAAATAGCAAATTAACAAAGATGGTAAAAGATGAAAATTTAAATTATGGATAGGTAGGCAGGCACACTAATGCATCATTTGTGGATCTGGGAATTTTCCCAATCATTCTTGAAAGTAATTTGGAATCCTGCAGAAATGACTAAAATGTCCATAACCCTAAGCATATGCAATATAAATGATAAAAAAAAAAAAAAGACAACAAAATGTACTAGGTATCCAGCACATAAAAGGTGCTTAATACTTGTTCAGCTTGTCTACAAAATAAATGCCCAGATGATTGAAGAACTGCTAAACAGGGTATGAGTTACAAATAGAATATTATTGTGCTGGAAGAAATGATCACTATAATGAAATCAAAGGAGGAAAGATTTTTATGAAATAATACAAAGTGAAGTAAGCAGAGGCAGGAAACCAATATACACACTAACTACAACATAAATAAAAAGAACAACAAAAACTGAAACTGAATTCAGTGAAATTACAATTCCAAGTTTTGCCTCAAAGAGCTGAGAGAAAGCACCTCCCTTCCTTCTTGGCAGAGATGGGAGCCTGTGGGCTTGGAACATCACAGGTAAGTTAAATTTCTTTTCATGTTTTGGCTAGTTTTACTGAACCTTCCCCCCCTTTTTTATTCTTTGTTATAAAGGACGGCTCTCTGGGAGGGGAAAGCAGAGGATATATTCAGAAATATTAACTCAGGGGTCGGCAATCTTTTTGGCCATGAGAGCCATAAACGCCACATTTTGTAAAATGTAATTTCGTGAGAGTTGTACAGTGCTCACAGTGCACGCTCCTGTAACAGTGCCTGAAAAAAATTGACTTTATGGCTTCTGCAAAAAGAGCCAGATATGGCTCGAGAGCCATACCTTGCGACCCCTGTGTTAAGTGATACAAAAAATAAAAGAAAATTAAAACGTTTAAAATGAGAAGAAAAATATATACTTCTTGACTGAAAATCATGTGTTATGTCCCCCTCAAGTCCCCCCAATATGAAGTTAAATACAACATAGGTCCTACTCTCATAAAGTTTATAATCCAATGGAGGATTATTCACATTCCTCATTCATTAAATATTTATCATGTACAATAAATCCTATTGGAGGATGGAGGGGGAAGGGAGAGAAGAAGAAAAGATAATACCAAGGCTTTGCTCAAACAGCCTGAATTATTACCTACAGCCTTCTAAGAAAAAGGTTCAAAAGCAGTCCTGTTGTTCTTTCCAGGAATATAACCCAGCACTTTTGCCATTTATGGAGCCCATCCTTTAGATGCTTTGAATACCCATGCCCAGACTTCATTTGCCCTAACAAAAGGAGCCTCCTGAGGGCAAGGATTGCTTCATTTTTTGTTTTTGTTAGCTCCAGTGCTTAGCATTATCTAGAATGTTGTAGGCATTTAATAGATGTTTATTCAATGAATCACCTAAGATGTCATAGTGGCCCAGCTCCTTACCTGTTGGGATGGCCCACCAACCCCCCGGACAGGCCCTGCTAAGCCTGCAGGAGCCTGGGGCATGGGAACACCAGCTGGCACACCTCTTCCTGCAGCCCTGCCAATCCCAGGGCCTCCTGCAGCTCCAGCCAATGGCACACGAGCAATCCCTGTCTGAAACAGGAAAATATAAGAAGTCATTTATGGGAAGGAAAGATTAAATATGATCACACTTTGTAGGCAAGCTAGCAACTAAGGCTCAATACTTAGTATAAGAACACAAAATGTCATTAACCCATTATAACCACAAACACCACCACTCATGCCTACACAAGCCAAAAAAAAAAAAAAAGTTCACTAACCACAGCTCACAGACCTATACAAATACTTATGAAACAATATTATCAAGATAGAGCACAAGCCTTGGCTCAGACAGCATTTTATCAACCAAAATCTTCCATCAGCTAACATTTCTCTGTAAGTTCATTAAATGCTCTCATGATCAAGATAAAGCTTGAATTACATGTAATACAAGAAAAATGTGGACGGAGACCGAGTTACACTGAGCTAAAACCTGCCATTCTGCAATTGCTCCTACTAGATACCTGCCTTCTGGATCTAAAGAGAATTAATCTAATGGCTGTTCCCCAAGACAGCCCCATTCCAATATGTGAAAAAAATATTTATGTGTTTCTCAGCTCTACCCCCTCCCAAAGTTTCTCTTCTCCACACTAAACATCTTTAGTTCCTTCATAAACAACTGCATTTCCCAGATTCTGATCTATGGAATCCTAGAGTACCAAACAATATAAAGAGGGATTCAAATGAAAATTTTTGACAACTGTGATAATTTTCTCCTACGAAATATTAAATATATCAAACATATATACTATGTACAATAATTTTCTAGTAGGAAAATACATTATTCTTCCTGTTTTGCTATAAAATGTTAAGACTCCTTTATTCCTCTGGAAACCTAGTTTGGCATTAATGGATTCCATCGATGGATATTTCACATCCCAAAGTATTTTATGGTCAAATGGGTTTGGAGAATGTTGCCAAGGGAACAGTGCTATAAATGGGGCCTTGATCAGAC
This sequence comes from Gracilinanus agilis, assembly GCF_016433145.1. Classification (NCBI taxonomy): domain Eukaryota; kingdom Metazoa; phylum Chordata; class Mammalia; order Didelphimorphia; family Didelphidae; genus Gracilinanus; species Gracilinanus agilis. The sequence continues at coordinate 288,439,784 of NC_058131.1, forward strand.
TGGTATTCAGGGAGCTAATGCAGCCAGGGCTCAAGTATGAATTCTGCTCACACCAACAGTCCAATTCAATTTTGGACAACAGGCACAGTGGAGCCTGGCAAATTTACTGTGGAGTCTGGACATAAAACTTTAATGACATTATTTTGAAATGAAAATCACTTTGACTGTGGTCATATCATGGGGGGGTTGGAGGGGGAGGCCTAAGGGAGGCAGAGGTTCTGCCTGTGTAGTCATAGTGCTGTGTACTTTATTGTGCTCTTAATACTCAAATACTGTATTTGATGACCTACATGTATATTAGAGGTCTACAAGCCTTCAAAAGAGGAATTCTAAAGTTGTAATCCTTGTTTTCTGATCTGTGGTTCAGTGGTTTATAGAATTTTACAGATGGAAGAACTCTCAGTAGCCACCTAATAGCTGAACAAAATCTCCTCTATAACAGCAACAATAACAACTAACATTCATATGATTCTAAATTTAAGGTTTGCAAAGCAATGTACATATTAACTGATTTGATTCTTCACAACAATCTCATAAAATAAGTACTCTTATTATGAGGCTGAACGAGGTTAACTGACTTGCCTTGCACTAAAAACTTCATTGGCATATGTGAAAATCAAACAAGAGTCCATAATTTAAAGCCAAAAAGAACATTTATACATCATTTAATTCAATTTCCTCATTAGATCATAGCACATCAGACAGAACTAACTGGAAAGGACCTCAGAACCTAGAGCATGAATGCTGAGAAGGATTCCTAGGAGCATATAAAGATCAGAACAGGAAAACCTTATAGATCATCAGATGTCATCTAGTCAAAATGAAATATTCCTTGTTACCTTGTTCCTTCCATCTAGGGGAGGAAGAGACCAATGAGGGGACAAGAGAGGGAAGCTAATCAAAGCAGTATTTAAATGGTGGTGGGAATATCCTGGTGCTCAAATTTATTTTGTATTTTATTATTCATCTCAATAACTACTAAAATCTCTAGCTAGATCCTAAGTCATTTGATATCTCTAAATTTATCAGAGTACTTAATTAAGGTCAGCCAGATTTAAGTTCTAGGCATATGATAATTACTATAGTTAGTTTCTACATATCCAACGATTCTCAAAGAGCTACAAACTAAAACTTCCACTTTTATAGGGTACCTCCAAACCCAAATGGAAGTTCCCCTCCCTATCTTTTTCCCAACCCATTCGCCTTACATCTTTAGGGGGTGGACCTTCCACAGTCATAGAGACCAAGTTCTCCCCACGAAGCAGCACCAGTCCCAGAACCCTCTTTTCCTCACGTTCGGGTTGTTTTGCATTCTTTGGCCTGAAGGATAGAAATATGTCTGTTAGTGGAACAGGCTGTTGAATATGGCCTGCACAACACAGGCAATTCTATGCTCCTAGGCTTCCTAGGATCCCTCAAAACCTTCACCTTGTCACTAGGCCCATAACTTACTCAAGGAGTCCTGGGATCCTTAACGTTGGAAGACTTAGAATCATAGAATGTTAAAGCTGGACGGGTCCTTAAAACATAGAACATACAATGTCAGAACTGAAAGGAACCTTAGAACACAGAATATTAAAACTGGAAGGGCCCTTAGAACACAAGATGTAAGTGGTGGAAAGGACCTTAGAAACCATATTACCCCCTCATTTTACAGAAGATGAAACTTAGGTCCTGAGAGGAAAGGAACCAGTCTAAGGTCACATAGTCACCAGTGGATATAATTTAAAATCCAGCCTTCTGTAGAGTCAGAGCAGAACTTCACATAACAAGGCTCTTAATAAACACTGAAATTGTACTCCATACCTCTTTTACCATAAATCACATTCTAAATATTGTATTACAGATGTTTGCATAGTTGACATCCCATCTATTAGACTATAAGCTCCCTGGGGGACAAGATCCAAGTTTTATTCATCACTATACTTGTTGGAGTTCACAAAACAGTGTCTTAACAGAGAACACAGTTAATAAAGGTTGATTAAATGTGAAAATCAGCTTCCTCTTTAAAATACTTAACTACAAGATGTTTTCACCCCAGATGACCACATAGAATTATAACTCTCTTATCGAAAGCCTCAGAGAACAATAGAATATATACTATTACATACAAAAATATTGCTGCTGGCCTCATAGTATTGAGGCTTCATAAATACTTGCTAAATTAAACTGAAATTGTCTTAAAGAATTTCACTCATTAAATAAGCACAACTCATCATGTACTGGATAATTTTGCTGAACTGATATTTTTTTTCCCTATTTCTTTTTATTCTTTGTAACAAAAACATGTTCCTAAAGTAGGGGATAGAGGATGGCTATATTTGAAAATGAATTTGATTTTTAAAAATCAAGATAAAAATTAAAATAACCACATGAACACATTTCATTAAATGTCACTATTGGCTGGAAATAAAAAGATCTGGAACCTAGAAACTGAGTGTTTAACAATGAGTAGAAAGGATCCTTTTCCAGATAACTAAGTATTCTCTCCAAATACACACTGGGAACCAACCAACCAAAGAGGTAGGACAGGGGCCTTAGAACACAGAAAAAAAAAACATGGATGGAATATCAGTTACCAGAGCAAATTTCATGAGGCGAGGGACTGAGAATGTTATGTTAAAAGGACCTTAGAGACCATCTATTCTAAATTTTTCATTTTACAAATGGGGAAACTTGGTCTAGACATAAATGTCTACCCGAAGTCACAGTTTCTACGGAACCAGTTGCTCTATGCTATGTGCATATAGCAGTCTAGTAACTAGATTTCCTGGCTCTTGTAGAGTACCTGGCATCTTAATAAATGCCTTATTTATCTATCATCTATCCCAAGATCAAGGTTCCTCCCGTCATATCATATTGCTTTTTATCATCTCCAGGTCATGTGTGCTGTAGATTATGTTTCAGCATAGTTGTCTCCTTATATTCCACTAAGGGGAGAGAGGTTGGGGTTAAGGACTAAAACTGAGAAAAGCATGTTATTCTATGAGTTTTAAGTACAAGAAGCCTAGTTTACCTGCCCTCCACACCTCCTACCCCTCTTTACATCCCAAGCTTCCCAACCCATCCCCCTCCTCACTTGATCTTCCTGAACTCATCACAGTCACATAGGATCAGGTTCATGTGCTTGTCAAAGGCCTTGAAAGTGCCAATGAAGATGCGGCCGTCCTGCAGGATACACCTCATCCTGTAGTCGATGTGCTGCAGCATCTTGCTGCTCTTGCCCACAGTCTGTGGGAATTAAGAGGGAAAAGCAGTGATTCTGGGACCTGCACTGACTACTTATTACCACAAACTGTCTTTCTTTCCTCCTCTTCCTTTCCTAGCTACTTTCCCTTTACTCTACAGGGTCAAGATCTCTCCTTGCTTCCCCTTCTCTGTGAAGACTTGACCCTTTACCTTCTTCCAAAGGTCCTAGCCTTGACCTTCTCCCATTATATGATCATTTAAAAAAAAACTCTTACTTTCTGTCTTGGAATTGCTACTAACAGCTAAGAACCTGGGATTATGGGATTTGCCCTAGGTCAACACAGGAAGTATATAAGACTGTGTCTGAACCCAAGGTCTCCCATTCTAGGCCTGGATCTCTAACCACTGAGCCACCTACTTGTCCCTCCCATTAGATGATCTTGATACTCAAGCATAAATATACTCTGGGATCTTAATCTCTTAATCTGGGTCGTGACCTCTAACCCAAATTTAAGATATAGTGATCCTTCACGCCCCCAATATTTTTTTTTTTTAGGGTTTTTTTTTTTTTTATAAACCCTTGTACTTCGGTGTATTGTCTCATAGGTGGAAGAAGGGTGGGCAATGGGGGTCAAGTGACTTGCCCAGGGCCACACAGCTGGGAAGTGGCTGAGGCTGGGTTTGAACCTAGGACCTCCTGTCTCTAGGCCTGACTCTCACTCCACTGAGCTACCCAGCTGCCCCCACGCCCCCAATATCTTTACTTATACACCCATCTCTGTTTACACCCCTTTCTCTCCCCTGAAACTACCACCTTCTGCCTTCTGATTGGTTTGCCTGCTCCAAGTTCTCTCCAAATTCAAATCTGTCCTCCAATCAAAGTGATCTTCCCAAAAGTGCAGTTCTGAACACACTGCTAATGGTCCCAGCTCCCTCCCCAATCAATAAAACTCCAATGGTCCTTTATTACCTCCAGAATCCAATATTAAGCTTTTAAGCTTTTACATCTCATCATAACCTGATCCTTTCTACCATTCTAGTCTTCTTACACCTCATAATGCTCCTGCACATGTACTCTTTGATCCAGGCATGCCGACCTCCTTGCTGTTCCCCTTTCCCTTAATTGGGCATTTTCACTAACTGTCCCTTAAGTCTGGAATTCTTTCCCTCTTCCTTTCTATTTCCTGGTTTTCCCCACTTTCTTCAACCACAGTGAAATCCTATCTTCTGCAAATAATCTTTCCTTATCCCATTTAAAGCTAGTCTCTTCCCTCTGTTGATCACCTTCAACTTATCCAGTAGGTAGCTTGCATTGTTTCCCTCATAATACTGTGAACTTTTGAGAACGGGGATTATCTTTTGCCTTTCTTTGTACCACCAGCGTGTAGCCCTGAATGTGGCACAAAATAAGTACTCAATAAACTGACTTGACTTCACCACCACGCCAAACCTAGAGAACCAGACAACCCTCCCGCAACCTTGCAGGACTCTGACCTCTGACCTATCTGGTCGCCCGGCCCCGCCCTCTGCAGTGTTCTCACTGTCCTCGCCAGTCCTCGCAGTCCCCTAGCCTGGCCCTGTTCCTGACTCGTCCTGTCCTGCTCCCAAACCCAGCCCTTCCTTTCCCTGTGGTTCCGACATTACTCACCATGGTGGCGGCTGCGAAGAGTCCCGACTTGGAGAAAGGTTCCCGCTCCGGCGACTGAGAACACGAGGGAGGTGGAAGAAAGTACTCGCCTCGCGACTTCCGGCTCTAACGGAAATACGAAAGATGCCGTAAAGCCCTCGGAATGCTGGAGGGGGCACGTGACCGAACGTGTTCCCTCCGCCGCCATGTTGGGTGAGGGCAGGCGCCCTTTTCCCTGGGGAGAAAGGTTTCTTGGGAATTTGCCAGAACTGGCGGCAACGCAAGGCTCTTGTCCAAACTCTTCAGGAGTGGACAGACTCAGGTCCACAAAGGACCCTATTACAGTCATTAGCGCTTAGTTTTTTGATTGATTGATAATTCATTTTGTAGCTATTGATCTATTGTGAAGTCTAGATTGTTGCCAGAAAGCCATATATATGATAAATTGGAGATAATCTCAGAGAAACACTACTAGGGGATCAGGAAAGGTGTTTATTATTATTACTATTAGCTTTCATGGAGCTGCCAAAATCATCTAAATTCGCAGTCTTAACCCCTAATCCCATGCCATCCAAACCTGCATTAGTCTTTTACTTCCAACATAACATAGAAACTCTTCAACCTGTCATTTAAGGCTCTCTTTAATCAGTGTTCCAACCTTTTTTCTTTCTTTTTTTAATTATATGTCACTATTGTTTGAGATAAAAATGATGAGTCACTCAAAATAAACAAAACCTGGAATCAAGTAGGGGTAAAAAAGAGGCAGCTGTTTGTTACCTTCATGAAAGACAACACTTCAATGATGGGTTAAGAAGTGCCAACTGACCAGGCAGCAAGCAGGCAATATATCCCTGCCTTTCTATCCTTCATCAATCTCCCTGCTAAGCTGGTCCAGGAGTTCTCAATCAACAAAAGGTAACAAACTAGCCTTTGTAAGCTGAATGCTCATTCTGAGAATAGCACACTCAATTCTATTTCATGCATAGTTTTAACATTTAAAAAAAAATTTGAGTTCTGAACACTCTCCCCATCCAACTCTTCCCCCACTGATTGAGAAGACAAGAAATACGATTTTGATTATACATGTGAAATCATATAAAATATGCTTCCATATGATTCATCTTGCCAAAAAGTTAGGTTTCAATCTGCACTTGTTATAGGGGTGCAAATGGTGGACTTCTGGGTTCGGGAAGGAAACCATTCTCAAGAATGAGAGGACTCCAAGCTTTGCTTAAAAGTAAAAAGAAAGGGGGCAGCTGGGTAGCTCAGTAGATTGAGAGTCAGGCCTAGGGACGGGAGGTCCTAGGTTCAAATCTGGCCTCAGACACTTCCCAGCTATGTGACCCTGGGCAAGTCACTTGACCCCCATTAACTTAAAAAAAATAATAAAAAAAAAAAAAGTAAAAAGAAAGATTTATTAGTAAGATAGGATCAATGGCCAGCAAGACAGCATGAGTGGAGCAACCCTGGGGGGTTGCCCTCCACAACATGCCACCTCAGCAGGAGTGGAGCAACTGTCTAGAGTTGCTCCCAGGATGCCCCAGTTCAGGGTTTTTTGTATCCTTCTCAGGAGTGTGGACTTGACTTCTTGCACTCAGGCATTAGGTAGGTGGGAAGGGTCTGTATGGGATCCTCAGGGCTTAGGCTATCAAGGTGTGGCCTGGAGTATATCTCTTTTGTCTATCTCAACCTAAAGGATGTCCCAAGGATAATGGTCTTTGCCTTAGGAGTCACAAGGGCAATAAGGGGGAAGGAAATTTCCCTGTTCACAGCCTGCCTGAGTTAAGGGGTACAGGGTCCCTGCCATCTCTGCACAATGCCCATGTCATCTGCACTCAAACTTCATCATTACTTTCTCTGCAGATTGTTAACATTTTTCAAAGTAAATTCTTTGAAACTGTGGTGGATCTTTGTATTGATCAGAATAGTTAAGTTGATTCTCTGCTGGCCCTGAATTTGCCCCACTCTGTGGGCCAGTACCAGTTACCCGGAATCATGAACACTTCTCATCAAGCATCCATGCTCCCCTTACTCAATTTCCAGGCTCCACTAGATCCCCACTCCAGGGCACAATACATGGCCTTCTGCCAGCAAGAATATACAGGAGAGACCACAAGAGGAAATTCCAGAGAAGAAAGAGGAGGAAAAATAAAGAGAAAGAAGATGAGGAGGAAGGTTTTAATTTTTTTTTTTTAACTCTGATATTTGTATTTCAGAGTCCTCAGCTCTGGTCCTTTCACCTATAAGGCTTGAAACCTTTTAAACCAATGTTGGGAAATATTTTCAAGTTCCTGTGCCTAAACTGCAATTCCAAGCTGCCTGTTGTAATGCAGGATTTAGACAAGTTCTCTTGCATTTGCAAATTACCCTACTCAATCCTGGCAGTTAGGAGAATGGAACTTTGGCCCAGCAGGTGCCAGTCCCAAGACCTCTGACTGTTGGAGCTGGGACTATAAATATCCATGCAGAACCAACCTGGGGGTTCTGATTTCCTTGACCTCATCCAGACACCCAGCTACCCCTGGACTTCCCTTGGGGACCCCTGGTTGAGGGAGGTGGATCATGGGTAGGAAATTAGATTAGGTCAGCCTAACAACAGGGACACCCCTAAACCAAATTATCAACCTCATCTGTCTAGCTGGTGGACCACTTAACATCAGGGCAGTGGAAATTATCCCTGGCTGAGGGGCTGGTTCCCTCAGCCTGATCTTACCCTCTAGGTCCATTGCCAACACTGGCCAGTCACACTTAGCAACAGCTTCTCCAGACCCTAAACCCTCTTTCCTCAATTTTCCTTCCTGTGTTTAAATAAACCCTTAGCCTGAAACTGTGAGCTTCTGTAGTTAATTATAACATCAACCTAGGCTAAGGAGAGGGGAGAATAGCAACCACTTGACTCCAAGGAAGTAGTGGCCAGGCATCCATTTTATTCAGGAAGTGTGTGACCTTCACTTCCTATTGGTTACTGCTTTCACTCCAGCAGGGAGGGGCTCCTCACTCTCCACCTTAAAGGAGCCTACAAACAGCAGGGAGACTGACTGGGCATCACAGCTCAGGCAATATGTCCCTGGCAGTCCCAAATCACCAGCTACAGTAGTTACAAGCTCCCTGGCCAGGTGACTTCACTGGTACTACCAGCTCCCTTGTTATGAGCCACATTACCCCCTTATTACACTGTGAGCCCCCAGCATTAACCCAGAGGTCAAAGGGAGGAAGTGTTCCCTTTGAGCAGCTGGACAGAGGGGTGGGACATGCAAAAAAAATGTTCTGGGGGCTGGGAATAGGGGGAATTGAGCAGCTCCCTGCCTCCCCAACCCACCCAGCATGAGTGCCAATATTTCACCAATGCTTGTTCTAATCCATTAAAGATCTATTTATTTTCCTTACCAGATTATTCACATCTTTTTAGGGATGATTTTGATACTGATATTTCTATGGTGGATGAGCAAAGCCTTCATCAAAATAGGTTCTATAAGGACTTAGTAAACACTTCTGAAATCTGTAACTCCAATCAAAAGTATTATAGGAAACTAGAAGAGTTCATGTAGCCCACATAAAAACAATGGCAAAATTGAAGAAACTATCAAAATAAATTACATTTAAAGGTAGTGCAGAGACCATGAAGAAAGAAATGCCTAGTCTGTGTTTTAGCTCAGTGTGGATCAGTTCCTATCAACCTGCCGTTTTGAAAAAATCATTTTGTGAGCCCAATTTGAACCAACTTTCCTCCATTTGTGGTTTAGATATGTCTGAAAATGGATTTTCCCATCTAGAAAAAAAGAAAACATGAATTAATTGAAAATAATAACTTCTGCTAAAGAATACATCAAGAACATGTGGAATAATTTTTCCATGAAATAGTATGTTTATATATTCATTCTGATGTTAGGGACCAAGACTTTAAGATAAGACAGTCACTCTTCTAAGAATAGATATCATTCACTCTTCTAAGATAAGATATTGATCATAGGCCCAGCCATGCTTGGAGACAGTAAGACGCCACCAGAGATTTTCTATGCTCCCTTTCCGCGTTCCTTTCCCCCTTAGTATCTGCCGACCCCCTTCTGCCCTCAGCCTATATATTCTTGTCATAGACCTGCAATAAACGAGCCTCGTATCCATCAAAACGATTCTCTGTCTTGCACGCGAGGTCTCCCTTCTTCTTCCCCTATGGGTTCTTAGGTTGCCGTTTCCCCGGACCCCTCGGTTGTGTCCGGCTGGACCCGGACATTCTGACAGTTCAGATTCACCAGTTGTAGAAAAAACAGAAGAATTGGAATATCAAACATCACAATGACAGTTCCCTTTCAAATGACCATCTGAGAAGACATAAAAAAAAAAGAGTGGCTCAAATACTGATCAGATAAGGAGAAGGCATTAAACTGCTGAAAAAGTAAGAACAAGCATAGAAAAAAAGTCAAGGTTTCAAGTCAATCCTGTGCCTGAGTCTATCTGCCTCTCCTTTTATCATGAATTACTGAAGAAGAATAAAGAAAGGAAGAATGTGAAGAAGAAAAGCAAATCCTTCTGACCTCCCAGAAGCCATTTACATTTAATGGTAGGGAAGAACAGAAGAAAGAAGCTCTGAAGATATAACTGGCTGATATGCTGAAGCCTAGAAAGAAAATGAATCTATTTAAAGCCTGACAGGTTCCCAGGTCCTCCTCCAGCTCAGCTCTCAGTAACAGACTAAAGGAGGACAAGTTCTTTAAGGAAATTAGGGTACACATGAGAACCTAGGAGCTTGGAACTTGTCACTACGAAGAAACATGTAGGCTCACTAATTGCCTTCCAAGAGAAAGCTAAAACACACAGAGCAGGGTGGGAAGATCAAGTACAGGAACAAGGTCAAGTATCCAGTGACCAATTTCAAAGACCTCCAATGTAAAATTTCAGAAGCAATTATTGGAGAAGAATCCCAGGGCTACCACAGTCTATGAGCCATTTGATCTTTTAACTTTGTGGATCCTCTCCAAAAAGGAAAAAAGTTTGGAAGACATTCAAGTTGATGAAGAATGTTTAAAAGAAATTTGTTGGGGGCAGCTGGGTGGCTCAGTGGATTAAGAATCAGGCCTAGAGAAGGGAGGTCCTAGGTTCAAATCTGGCCTCAGATATTTCCTAGCTGTGTGACCCTGGGCAAGTCACTTAACTCCTATTGCCTAGCCCTCACCACTCTTCTGCCTTAGAACCAATACACAGTATAGATTCTAAGATGGAAGGTAAGAGCTTTAAAAACAAACAAATAAACAAACAAACAAATAAATAAATAAATGAAATTAATTTGTTGGCTTTATCTGTCTCCTCAAGGCAAAGCACAAGCAAGCTGCTTAAAGATCAAGTATCTCCTTTATAAATCAAGTGAATCTGAATCTCCCAGACCTAACTTCTGGGTTAAGATGACCTCAGCTTTGAAGCAAGGATCTTCCTTTCCTCACCACCAACCAATATAAGGTGCCTCAAAAGGACAAAAAAAAAAAAAAAAAAAAAAAAGAAATCAAATGAGCCGAAAGGGCTTAGCTGTAGGACACAGCTTTGAAGGTAGGTGGGATTTGGGTATTTCCATCATATAAGGGGGTTAAATAACAAACACCAAAGCATGAGTTGATCACACACAGCCACCACCACCCCCACAACCCCAGAGTCAGAGCCAGCACACCAGAATCAGAGTGACCTCAAGGCAATCTCTAGGTTCTCAGTAGCTGGCTGAAAACACCACATTTACCTCTGAGAGCAGCTAGACTTGGGACCCCAGGAAGCTGAGGACGTTGGGCACCGAAATAGAGCAAGAGGGATTACACATAGCAGACCCCACAGAGACTCAAAAAAATAGTCTCAGAGTAAAACCCACTCTGTAGCTCTATACACAGAGAGCCTGCCCATCCTCACTCCGACTTCTGGCTGAGAAGGGAAGGAAAAACCAACAAAGCAATGGCCACCAGCACCCAAGAAAAACTTTGACTCTGGATAATTTCTACTTAGAGAAATAACAAACTACAGAGGAGACAACAGAGAACGACAAACAAGCAAACACATCCAAATTGTCAAAAAAAAAAAATGGAAATTGGTCACAAGATCTCCAAGAAATCAGGCTGGAATTTGAGAACCAAGTTAAAAAGATAGGAAAAACTTGGCAAGAAAAGTGAGAAACAGTTGAAAAAGAAAATAACAGTTTAAAAGACAAAATCTCCCAGTTGGAAAAAAAAGACCAGAAATCAAATGAAATGATAAGCAAATTGAAGACCAGAAATGACCTGCTGGAAGCCATGAAAAGCAGGATAGACCAAACGGAAAAGGAAAATCAAAAGATCACAGCTAAATCTCCCAGTCCTACTTCAAGGAGACAGCAAGCCATTGGAAAGAATAAAAAGAATACCTATAAGAACTAAAAGAAATAGAAAATAGAAAAAAGATTAAAGAAGAGGCCATTATTGTATGAAAGAGTTGCTCAGAAAAATGCAAGAATATTAGCAGAAAAGTATTATTCTAACACCTTAAGAGGACTTGGAGTTTGTGATTAGTTTGTTTCTAAGAAAGCCCAAAATGCAGAGTTTTGACAGACCAAGAGAATGAAAACTACACTGAAGATGAAATAGGACTTGATGAAGACAAACTAGGAGAACACTGGGGAAAAAATAATCAGGATGGTTTTATCAGCTAAGATTGTCTCAAATAAGTTGATAAGTCATGAAGATAGTTTATAAGAAAATTTGGTGGAGAAAAAAGTGGGAACATGAAAAGCATTTTAAAGTGCCCTATTCTATTGATTATAGCCAGCAACCTGATTTGTGTTAAGTACATCTATGGAGACACACTATTTTTTTTAATTTTTTATTAATTAATTAAGAAAAATTGTCCATGATTACATAATTTATGTTCTTTCTCTCTCCTCCTCCCACCCCCCTCCCATAGCCAACATGCAATTCCACTGGGTTTTACATGTGTCATTGATCAAGACCTATTTCCATATTATTAATATTTGCACTAGGGTGAGCATTTAGAGTCTATATCCCCAATCATATCCCCATTGACCCACATGATCAAGCAATTGTTTTTCTTCTATGTTTCTACTTCCACAGTTCTTTTTCTAGTTGTGAATAGCATTCTTTCTCATAGTTCCCTCAGAAATGTCTTAGATCATTGTATTGATGAGACACACTGTTTAGAAACATGTCTATTGCAGTCAGGAAAATATATGCTTTCTGTATAATTTTTTTAAAATTCCAAATCCTTGAACATAGATGCTTTATAATCAAATCATGCATGTCTCTTTCAATAGAAATTTAAAGAAACTTTTAAAAGTTAAATGTTAATATGCAATTATCCGTACACCATTGCTTTTTCTTTTGTATGCACCATTGTTTATCTGTGAATAAGGAATAAGGATTGGGAGTGCAAATAAAAGTTCTTAAAATCAGAAAAAAAAAAGAAAAAGAAAAGTTGTCATTCACAATATTGTTGTTACTGTGTACAATATTGTCCTGCTTCTGTTTACTTTACTTTTCATCAGTTTATATGTCATCCCAGGTTCTTCTGAAAACATACTGCTTTTCATTTCTTATAGCACAACAGTATTCCATCATAGCCATGTGCCCTAACTTGTTCAGTTATTCCCTAATTGATAGGAATCCCCTCCATTTCCAATTCTGCCATGACAAAAAGAGCTACTGATGGCATGGGCATTGTACCCCCTTAACCCAGACAAACTGTAGCAGGGAAATTCCTTTGCTCCTTTCTGTCCTCATGTCTCCTAACCCAAGAATATCTGATAACTTCTATAAGACCCTGAGATTATTATCATCCTTTGATTATCCTTTAGTTTGAGATGAATATAGAGATGCACCTCCAGGCTACACCTTGATACCATCGGGCTGTATCTCAGGCATCCATCTGTTCCCTAAACTATGAGGGTCTTCAGGCAGACCCCGATCAGATGACTGAACACCCCAACAAATGCCTGAGTATTTACCACTATAGAGTCACATCCACGCCGTGATACAGCATCACGTACTCACTGTTGTAAAGAATATAAAAACCCCTGAACTGAAGCATTCTGGGAGCAACCCCCTCAAGGTTGTTCCACTCATGCTGTCTTGCTGGTCAATAATTCTATCTTATTAATAAATCTCTCTTTTTTACTTTTAAGCTAAGCTTTGGAGTCTTGCATTCTTGCAAAAAGTATCCTTCCCAAACCCAGGGGTTCACCATTATACCCCACAACATTGGCTGTACCCTACAACATTATAAATATTTTTGTACATATAAGTTCTTTTCCTTATTCTTTGATCTCCTTGGGATTCAGACCTAGTAATGGTATTGCTGGGTCAAAGGGCATGCACAGTTTTATAGCCCTATGGGCATAGTTTGGTCCCAACCTTTCCAACATTCTTACACTATATTTCTCCTTCATGGATTCTTTGTGATAGACAGCTGCTAAGTGTTTCTTGACCTCTACATTCCATCTCTGGTCTAGTTCTTGATACTAATGTTAACTTGGAAATAACACAGAACTACTAAAGTAGTCAGAAAAACCACTGTTTAATCAAAATAGGGATAAGTCCAAAATTTGGCCCTTTAATAAGAGTCTGGCACCACAACTTTTACAGGGTTTACAGCCTGGTCTCTGGGGACATATCCCTGGGAGTGCCAGGGCACTAGATGAAGACTCCAAAAAACAAAAGAAATTGGAGAACCTATATACCACCATTTGGGGAGATCCAGGGCAGGGAAAGATGATTGACTTTACCATAGCTACAAGGAAATGAGAGTGTTCAAACTATACTGATGGGATACAATCAAGCTTGGGAAAGGAATCATAGCCAGAGGCTAGGGTGTAAGGGAAGGGGCTACCTACAATGGACACTAAAAGGGTGGTCCCTGCCCAGGTATGGCTCTTCTTGGGAAAGGGTCTGATACAATAGGGAAGACTACCCAAGGGAAAAGGATATTTAGCATTTACCTTAGGGTCCATTATTCTGTCTGAAACTGCTAGCCTGTGATTCTCTTCTGGGTGGATTTTCTCCAGGAACAGAGAACAAGTACAAGCTTTGGGGTCTCCAATTTACAAGCTAGTCTTAAAACTTGGAGTTCATCAGATGACACCAGGCCACAAGTTTGGGGTCTCTAGATTCTGTCCCCAAAACCTAAAATGCATTGTCTTCATTAGGGCATCATGTCTATGAAGACATTTCTTCATCAGTGTCTCTCAAATTCCTACCTACCTTAAGCTTAGGCTCAGCTTGGTTGCTTCCTCCTCAGTGAAACCTTCCCTTATTTCTCCAGTTATTGGTACTCTGTCCTCAAAATACATGCATTTACTTATCTGTTTATGTATGATCGAGAATATAAACTTCCTGAGGGCAAGGACTGTTTTATTTTTGTACTTTCCTCAATGCCTAATTTGACTTAATGTTGAAAGTAAGGGAAGACATAATCTGTGCATCTGAGGCAAAGGCACAAGAAAGCAATTCTATGCTTGTTATGAAAACTGTAAATCTGAAAGTTGTTTTTAGAAGAATTATGTCTACTAATTTGCACTGCTGCTGGGCCTGAGAGGCTGGATCCTTCACCCTCCTTTCCACTAAGCTCCAGATACAGGTACACACACCAGGTTCAATCCTAGGGGAGTTTAACCAGTTAAAAGAAGAGGGCTGGGATCTTTTATTCTCATTCTTTGGTCCCTTATACTTCCATATCAGTACTCCAGGGAGAATTACAAATGTTTGGCTTGTATCTTCTTGAAATGGGGAGTAAATAAAGTATTCATATACAATATGTCAGGTATAAATAGGTATTTATTTCATCTACATGAAAGAAATGCATGAACCAAACAAGACACAGGAACTTACATTGACAGAAAGATTGAAAATCATATTTAGTAATCTATAAGTACTGGTATGCTTTTCTAAAAGGTTGATACTGCTGACTTGGAAAAACATAAAATTGTTAAATTGTCAGAAAAACCACTCTTTAATTAAGGAAAGGGGTAACAGGACTGAGTTAGGCCTCTACATAGAGAGCTGCATGCCACAAGCCTATGCAGAGGATTGGAGTCTGAATGTTCTGGGTGCTGAACCCTGGGAATGCTAGATGACAACTCCAAGGAGACATTCAAGTTGGGAAGCTTAAGTACCTTTCCAGGGGTAGGTGGGGACTAAGGACTAAGAGGAATAGTTGATTGACTTTACAATGGTAACAAAGGAAAATGAGCAGTTCCCAAGAGAAGTAATAGTGAGGGGCTGATGCCTTATGATGGACACAAAAGGGAAGGACCCAGCCCAGGGCTGGGCCACCTCAGTAAAGGACTTTGGCCTCCGAGGAGAAACCATTGGGACAAAAGAGATACTTAACATCTGATGGGATTAGCCCTCCCCACCCAAACTCCTTGAAGGTCTATTGTTAGTTTGAGACTGTGAAGTTGGACTTTTCCCTCAGGAAAGAACCATCACTCACAAGGTAAAACCAGGGACTTTCACCTTTGAGCTAACTAAACAGGGGTTCATTAAATCTTTCTAGGCTACAAGTTTGGGGGCTTCCAGATTCCACGTCCACAATACTTAAACCCACTAACATCCAATTAGGTCCTAACTGCAATAAGGCAATCTTGTTTTTCTTTTTCACATTTTACGATCTGATATCTCTTTAATCTATTAGTTATCCCACTCACCCACAGCAGCTTTTCCAAACCTCTTCATCCCTCTTCAAAGCTCTTGTGGTCCCTCTCTCCCTTTAGAAGAGGCAAGCCAGCCGAGCTTCCTGAGGGTTTAGAGACAGGAAGTAGCCATGGCCAGTCAAAACACTATTACCACCTTGCCCAACATCTTCACTGAGACCTTGATACAGACAGCCCAGGACCCTGAGTCCAAGAGCCTTGGGATTAGCAATGCTTCCAGCCCACTGCCCACAGTCATCATCCTGGGAAGCTACCTCTATGGAGATGCAGCCTGGAAACTGCTCCTGCAAGTGCTGAATCCACAAATATTTGACTCAGAAAGAAAAGTTCTTGCTACCAAAGTCCTTGGCAACATGAAATGGTTCAACATCAGAAAACAATGATTTTATTAATGGAAACTACACAAGAGACATTACATTCTGCTTTTCTGCTGTATCAAAGGACCATGGAACCTTTCCATCTAACTTGCAGGGGTCGGCCGATACTAAGGGGGAAAGGAACGCGGAAAGGGAGCATAGAAAATCTCTGGTGGCGTCTTACTGTCTCCAAGCATGGCTGGGCCTATGATCAATATCTTATCTTAGAAGAGTGAATGATATCTATTCTTAGAAGAGTGACTATCTTTTCTTAAAGTCTTGGTCCCTAACAACTGACTATTTAATGTCTTAAATACAAAATATCTGAAATGAAACTCATTACCTTTTTCCTCCAAACCCTTCCCTCTTCCTATTTTCCCTTTTATTATTGAGAACATTACTATACTCCTGATTACCAAGGCTCACAATCTAGTTGTAAATTTAAACTCTTCACTCCTAACCCCAATATTCAATCTGTTCATAAATCCTGTTTATTCTACTTTCAAAATATCTCTTGTATACCCTCCCTTTTTTAATGTTTATTTATTTACTTATTTTTAAACCCTTATCTTCAATATTGATTCTATGGCAGAAGAGTGGTAAGGGCTAGGCAATTGGGATTAAGTGACTTTCCCAGGGCATACATCTAGGAAGTGTCTGAAAGGCCAGATTTGAACCCCAGTCTTCCTGACTCTAGGCCTGGCTCTCTACTTACTTACTGGACTACCACTTGCCCTATACTCCCTTTTGTCCTTCAATATCACCACAACCCTAGCAAAAGCCTTCATCATCTCTCTCACTTGAATTATTGCCATAGCCTTCCTGAATCAAATCTTTCTACTCATCAATCCATCCTCTACCCAGTTATTGAAGTGATCTTCCTAGCATACTGGTGTGACCAGTGGCTCCCTATTAATTTTCAAGATCAGTTTTAAAAAATAAAATCATTTATTTCACTTTTAGAGTCCTTCATAATCAGCTTCTTCCTACCTTTCCAACCTTTCTAGATTTTATTCCCCATCTTCAAGTTTCAGCTAAAATCCCACCCTCTGTAAGAAGCCTTTCCTGATCCCCTTTAATGTTTGTGCCTTCCCTCTGAGATTATCTCCAATTTATCCTGTATATATCTGTATGTAATTGTTTGCATATTGTCTCTGGCATTAGAATGTGAGTTACTTAAAGATAGGAATTCTCTTTGCCCTTCTTAGAATTACCAGTACTTATCACAGTACCTAGCACAAGTCTTTAATAAATGCCTGTTGACTGACCATCACAACATACAGCATTTGACAGGATTGCTGAGTAGACTTTTTTTTAAAACTCTTACCTTCCAACTTAGAATCAATACTGTGCATTGGTTCCAAGCAAAAGCGTAGTTATAGGATTACACAGCTAGGAAGTGTCTAAGGCCATATTTGAACCTAGGACTTCCTGTCTTTAGACCTGGCTCTCTATCCATTGATCTGTCCAGCTTTCCCCTGCTCAATAGACTTGTCTGCATTGTCCAAACAATTTTTCCTAGGCCCATGTTCTTTGGCAAGCCAAGATTTGGGTTTATCCTCTCGTTGGTGGTTATTTTCCCTGATGAAGAAACTTCTCTTTTCGCCAATCATTTCTTGCTCACATAGCCAGTATCTTATGTCTTATCCTGCATATTGAGTCCATCACCTGCCTGTTGGGAGAAGGGGTTAGGGTTGTCCCTTGGCAGCATGTCATCATACTCTGGAATAATGTTCATGTTTGATCATCCATTTAATCACACACAAAGAAAGCTAGGTGGCATAGTGAATAGACAACTGGCCTTGGAGCAAGGAATAGCTCAGTTCAAATCTAGTTTTGGATATTTATTAATTTTCTTAGGTATTTATTAGACCTCAGGCAAATCATTTAACCTCTCTCTGTCTCAGTGTTCCCAGTTTTAAAATGGAGATAACACCTCCCAGCCTTGTTGTAAGGATCAAATAAAATAATATTTGTAAAGCTCTTAGCATAGTTCCTAGCACATAGTAAGTATTTAAACACCTGTTTCCTTCCATGACAAAAGTCCTTAAACTTTTAAAAACTACTTACTTTTATGATGTTTCTTATTATTGCATAGATTATTCTCCTGGTTCTGTTCACTTCACTATTTTTTTATTAAGATAATTTATTTAAAAGGATCTTAGTCTCTCCTTGAATCATTGAAGACATTAAGAATACTTTTATGTATGTATGTTATGTCTTTCATGTTTTCATTTTTCAATTCATTCTCTGAAGAAAACATTCACAAGTTATCCTTCCAGTATTAAATCTATAGCTGCATATGATGTTCACATGGTTCTACTCATTTTGCTATTCTTTATCCTGTGTAGTTCTTTCAAAGTTTTAAAAAATTTAGCCTGCTCATTGTTTCTGGCAGCATAATAGTATTCCATTGCAATTATGTGACACAATTTGTTTAGCCATTCCCCAATCTATGGGCATCCCTTCAATTTTTAGTTCTTAGCCACCACAAGGAGAGCTGCTATAAACATTTTGGAAGTTATAGGCTCTTTTTCTTTTTCCCTGATCTCCCTGGGATACAGACCCAGCAACTGCTAGATCTAAGGGTATACACAGTTTCTCTGGAAGTAATTCCAATTTGCCCTCCAAAATGGTTGGATCAGTTCATGGTGCATTAGTGTCCCCATTTTTCCACATTCCCTCCTACATTTGTCATTTTAGTCAATCTGATGGGTATGGATGATATCTTCACTTCATTGAATATTAATTCATATCAGCCTTCCCAGATTTCTTAGACACCTTCCCTTTTATTACTTATTTATAATTCTATTTGTCTTCATTCATATACCATAATTTGTTAAGTTTTTTTGCTACCACAAAGACAGCTAGTATAAATTTTTTTTTTAAATAAAAATGGGTCCTTTTCCTCTTTTATCCTTGCAGTATTGGTATCTCTGAATCAAAGGGTTTAGTAGTGTTAACTTTGGAAAAACACAGAACTATTAAGTAGTCAGAAAAACCACTCTTTAATTAAGGAAAAGGAGGAACAGGGCTGATTAGGCCTCCACTCATGCCCTATGCAGAGTGCAAGATTGAACACCACTTGCTCAGGTCCCAGACCCCCAGGGAGTGCCATAGGGATAGATGACTACTCCTAGGAAACAAAAGAAATTGGGGAACTTATATACCATTTGGGAAGATCTGGGGGCTGGGAAATATGCATTATCATATGGACTGGATACAATCAATCTTGGGAAAGGAATCATAGCTAGAGGCTAGGGTGTAAGGGAAGGGGCTACTTATAATGGATACTAAAGGGTGGTCCCTGCCCAGGTGTGTCTTCCTGGGAAGGGTCTTTGATACAAAGGGGAAGACTACCTAAGACAAAAGAATATTTAGCATTCATCTTAGGGTCCATTATTCAGTCTGCCACTACTAGCCCGAGATTCCCTTCAGGGTGGATTCTCTAGGGAATAGGGAACAGGGAAGAGGGAACATGCACAAGCTTTGGGGGTCTCCAACCTACAAGCTATTCCTAAAACTTGGGGTTCATCAGATCTCACTAAGCCACAAGTTTGGCGGCTCTAGATTTCACGTCAACAGGAGCTTTGGGATCATAGTTCTAAATTGTTCTCTAGAATGTTTTAAACTAATTATGAATATAATAGTTTACAAAAGTCTTTTATAACTAGTCTGATAGTTCATAATATGAAGTACTACTTGCTAATTAAAGGAATTTATTTAATTTGTTATATGTTCTGCCTTCCCGCCTCAACTGCCATCTTATTCTAGAACTTCTTTGGGTTCTTGGGGTTTTCTCACCTTGGAACATCTTTCCACTATGCTGACCACATTATTACTTTCTCTCACTTATAACCTACCTGCCTACTTGCTAATTAAAGTACATGCAAAATAACAATACATGTATGTAAAATCTCTTGCCTTCTCTGGGATGGGGAAGGCAAGGGAGTGAGGGAGACAAGTTCAATACATAACTTCAGAAAACTAATGTGGAATTTTGTTATTACATGTAATAGGTAAAAAAAAAAATTGAAAAAATACATGAAAAAGCATTTAAGAGAAGGAAAAGAACACTGGGGGTTGATGTTCTGAGAAAACTTCTCTCACTAGTTCTGCAGAATGACCCCAGGGACCACAATTTCATGCCGATTCCTCAGTTCAGGTCATAAAAGGCAGGAAGAAGGCTATGAAAGGCTTTGCACAAAGGGATGCTACAGTTTGGCCTTCCAAGTTACTGACCCCAAAGCAATCAGCAAAAGGCAGGCTAAAACCAAGGGGAAGTCTCCCTCCAGCAATTTATAATTTAACTGAAACCAAACTAAAAATGTGCTTTATTTTCAAGTTCAAAGGTTTCTCTCACTTTTGTCAGGGATTCCATGCATTGGTGTGGGGCGGCGTGTGTGGCCGTCAGCTCCACCTAGCTCCACTTTCCATCCTGTGATTAGTTGAATCAAGACATGTGATTTGTTAGTATTCCTGGGAGGACTGCAATGCATCCTGGGGATTGTAGTCCTGTAAGAACTCTTTGTCATGGAGAATTCCTGGGGGATAGAAACAAGCAATTATTAAATTTCTGCTTCTATGCTCTAGGTAATGTGCTAAGAGCTATAACAACAACAGCAGCAACAACTAGCATTTATATAGGGCTTACTATATGCTATGAACTGTGCTAAGGGCTTTACAAGTTTTAGCTCATTTGATACAACCATCCTGGGAGGTAGGTGATATTATTATTATTATTATTATTATTATTTTAAACCTTTACGTTCTGTCTTAGGATCAATACTATGTATAAGTTCCAAGTCAGATGAGAAGGAAGGGCTAGGCAATAGGGGTTAAGTGACTTGGTCAGGGTCACACAGCCCAGAAGTATCTGAGGTCAGATTTGAATCTAAGACTTCCTATCTCTGGGCTTGGCTCTTAATCCAGAAGGTGCTATTATCATCCTCATTTTACAGATGGGAAAACTAAGGCAAACAAGGGTTAAGTGACTTTTCCAGGGTTACATTGTTATAGAGGGTGCAAATGGTGAACTCCCAGGTTCAGGAAGGAAACCTTTCTCAAGAATGAGAGGACTCCAAACTTAGCTTAAAAGTAAAAAGAAAGATTTATTAGTAAGATAGGATTAATGACCAGCAAGACAGCATGAGTGGAGCAACTATGAGTGGTTGCTCCCCCAGTGCCCCAGTTCATGGATTTTTATATTCTCTAGTGTGGACTTGACTTCTTGCACTCAGGCATTCAGTGGGTGGGGGGTCTGCCTGAGATCCTCAGGTCTTAGGCTATCAAGGTGTGGCCCGATCTTTGTCAAACTCAATCTAAAGGACATCCTAGGATAATGGTCTTTGCCTTGGGAGTCACAAGGACAGGAAGGGGGAAGGGACTTTCTCTGTTTACAGCCTGACTGAGTTAAGGGGTACAGGGTCCTTGCCATCTCTGTACAATGCCCATGTCAACATGACTAGTAAGTGTCTGAGATTGGATTTGAATTCAAGACTTCCTGACTCCAGGCCTGAAACTCTATCCGTTGATGATGTAGTCATTAGTAGATTTAGAGTAGGAAGAGACCTTCAAAGCCATGAAGTCCAACCCTCTCATTTTATGGATATGGAGACTGAGGCTGAGAGAGCTTTAGTGAGGTTCTCATGGTAACAATTAGTAAGTATCTGAGGCAGAGTTTGAATTCAGGTCTCCCTTACTCTAAACCCCGATGTTATCTATTGAGCATTGTGACCTGTCTCTTTCTGCCTCACCATTATTACAGAACTGAATTTGAATCCCATTACTCACTCTTATGGGCAAATCATTTAACTTTTGTGAGCCTCAGTTTCTTCATCTGTAAAATGGAGCTCAGAGAACTTACCTCACAAAGTTGTTGTAAAGTTCAAATGGACTAATTTATATAAGATGCTTTGCAAACTTTGATGTACTATATTAATATTACCTATTAAGATAATTGGCTGCTAGGTTGCCTAGTGCATAGAGTGCCAGGCCTGGAGTCGGGAAGAACTGAGTTCAAATCTGACCACAGACATTTCCAAGCTGTATGACTCTAGGCAAGTCACTTAACCCTGTTTGCCTCAGTTTCCTTATTTGTAAAATAGTGAATAGCAGGCCCCTCAAGTATCTTTGCCAAGAAAACCCTAAAAGGGGTCATCAGGAATCAGGCAGGCCTGAAGAAAACTGAACAATTAAATATTAAGATAATCATTTAACCTTATAATTTTATAACTAAGGAAGCAGGTTCAGACAG
This sequence comes from Gracilinanus agilis, assembly GCF_016433145.1. Lineage (NCBI taxonomy): Eukaryota > Metazoa > Chordata > Mammalia > Didelphimorphia > Didelphidae > Gracilinanus > Gracilinanus agilis. The sequence continues at coordinate 288,461,881 of NC_058131.1, forward strand.
AGGAATGGATTTACCCAAGATCATATACCTAATACAGGGTAGAGAGGGAACACTAGAACCCAGATTTTTTGCCTTCAGTACTTTTCCCATTATACTATAGTGTTATTTTATTTAAATTTGCATTGTCTTTTATTTATATATCACTATCACTTCTGAATATATCCTTCTCTCTTTCCTTCCCAGTAAACCATCCTTTATAATAAAAAATTAAAAAGTAGTTCAGTAAAACTGACCAAAACAGTAGTCTGATAGAATATGGAAACATATACCACACCACAGTTCCCTTCCACTCCTCACCTCTGCAAAAAAAGGAGAGAAGTGCACTGCCTAAAACACAAAAATACAGAATTTTCTTAACAAGTCAGATGCTATAAAATTATGGAATTTTGTGGTTATCTACTCCAATCCCTTGTTTTAAAGATGCAACTAATATTGACAGAGCTTAGATAACTTGCTTCAGTTCACATGGAAAATCAAGGGCAGGATCCAGGCCTGACCAGACCACTGAAAAGAAGGAGTATAGGACAGGGCCAGTCCAGGTCAGGCCAGGAAGGAGCTCACTGAGGTCCTAGACCAGGGGTCGGCAACGTATGGCTCTAGAGCCATATCTGGCTCTTTTGAGGGCCAGATATGGCTCTTTCTGCAGGAGCCATAAAGTCAATTTTTTTTCCTGGCACTGTTACAGGAGTGCACTGTGAGCACTGTACGGCTCTCACGAAATTACATTTAAAAAAAATGTGGCATTTATGGTCTCACAGCCAAAAAGGTTGCAGACCCTTGTCCTAGAGAGAGGACCATAGAATGGTAGTTTTCTGTTTCAAGTATGATTCTTGCTCACTAAATACTAATCCCAGCTCTTTCTTCCTGCTGGGTAAGAGCTGGCAGCACCCTATTCATTTCAATACTTCAAAAAAAGGAATTGACAAAACCTTATGTCTCAGACACTAGTATGGTTTTTATCTTGACTTTTTGTCATTGTGGAGAAGGGGCCCCTGGGGCAAGTCACTTAACCCTGTTGGCCTCAGTTTCCTCCTCTGTCAAATGAGCTGAAAGAAGGAAATAGTAAACCACTCCAGGATCTTTGTCAAGAAAAACCCCCAACGGGGCCATGAAACAGCTAAACTTAAAAAAAGACTGAGGGGGTATGTTGGGCAATTGTGGGGGATAAGATTTACTATATAGTCATAAATTGTCAGAGTTGGAAGGGGGCTTAGAACCCAGAATGTAGTGTATCAGAACTGGAAGGGAATTTAATGACAATTTAATCAGAAAGCCCCAATTTTGCAGCTGAGTGGCTCAGTGGATTGAGAGGCAGGCCTAGAGACAGGTGGTCCTGGGCTTAAATCTGACCTCTGATGCTTCCTAGCTGTATGACCCTGGGCAAGTCACTTAACCCCCATTGCCTAGCCATTACCACTCTTCTGACTAGGAGCCAACAACACAAAGTATTGATTCTAAGAAGGAAAGAAAAAGTGTTTTTTGTTTTTAAAGAAGCCCCAATTTTCTAGAACTGGCTCAAAGAAAGGAAATGACTTAGCCACAGTCACATGTTGAGTGAATGGCAGAGCCTAGTTCTTGGCTCACTCCTTTAGAAGTTTCTGTGACAAAAGCTGCCTCCCACACCTCCTCTAGCATCACCAACCCAGCTGCATCCCTCAAATCAGTGACTGCTCTGCGCCCACGGTCAGCTCTGGGCTACGGGTATTATTAGTGCAATTATGGTAGGGAGCAATAAGACTCTGACACAGGCTGTCACTTCCCACTCTCAGGTCCTCAAATACTATTATTATTGTTGTTGTGGACTATTTGGTTGTGTACTGTGGTGAACTATTGTGCACTCATGTGGGAAAAAGGGGTCTCTATCGTCACAACCTAGAAAGTGTCACCAGTGGTCCTGTTTACAATTCCAGCTCTGGTCCCTGCAAGATTTAAAAAAAAAAAAAAAAAAAGTCAAGCTGTAGACTGTCTCTCCTGCAAAGAAAGATGTCCTTAGAGATCAGGCCACAAGACAAAAAAAAAAAAAAAAAAAAAAGTCTGGTCCCTTTAAATTCCAGTTCTAATGGGCGGGGTCCCCCAGCAGAGTCCCAGGCTTCCCCGCCAGCCGGGTAACAGCCCCACCCTCCTTATGATCGACAAGAAAATAGCTCAATGAAAGGAGAGGGTGTCGGCTCTATATTGCCACGGAGCAATGGGAGCGCGGGACAGTCGGCTCGGAGGCGGGGCTTTTGCGAGGCTGGGCCAAGGAGTCCGCCTGGGTGAGCGGCAGCCGCCAAACCCGGAGAGCGAAGGCAGGGCTCAGGTTTTGGGGCCCGGTGAGTAACGGTCGGTACGACCGGGGCTGGAGCCCGCTTTGGGGCTGGAGAGGATGAAGGTTGGGTTCTGTGTGGGGTACGGGGGCGGAGGAGACGAGGGCTAAGGAGCGGAGTGGGGTGGGGGGGAGG
>NC_058131.1:288469248-288620784 GCF_016433145.1 Gracilinanus agilis
GGGAGAATTGGGCGGGGAAAGATGTTTGGGGTGAGAGAAATCAGGAAGGGGATATTGAGGAGAAAACAGGTCCGAAGAAGGGAAGAATGGGTGAAAGAGTGCCTGGAGAGAGGTAATAGAAAGAAAGCTAGGGAGGAGGAAGAATGGAAGGAATGGATATTTGGAGAGAGGAGAATGGAGGAAGAGATGATTATGAAGGGAGAAGAATGGGAGAAAGGATGACTGGGGAGGAGGGATAATGGGAGGGAAGAATATTTGGGGAGGGGGGACAGTGAGAGGAAAGGATTCTGGGTAGAGGGGAGAATAGAGGAAAGGATGCCTGGGGAAGGAGGAGAATGAGAGGGAAAGGATGTCAGGAGAAGAGGGAAATGGGGAGAATGGATGACTGGGGTTGGGGTGAGATTTGGGAGGAAGGCAAAGAGCAAAGAGTCTTGGGAAGTCATATTCGAGCACGAGGGTTATAAGATTCCAAGGTTTATGTGATCATACATTTATTTAGATCTGGAAGGACTTTAGAGATCATTTAGTCCTCCTGTCATTTTTCAAATGAGATTCAAAAAATACCATGTGAGGGCAGAAGCTTAATTTACTTTTTTGTATTCCTGTCTCTAGAATTTAGTGCAGGGTGTAGCAGAAAAACACTGCTTGTTAATTGGTTAATGAATGAATAAATGGATGCTTGTTAATTGATTAATGAAGCCTGGAGAGATTAAGTGATTTGACCAAGATCACATAGATAACAAGTGACAAAGTAGGGAGTTCTCTGATTTCAAACTCTAAAGCTGTCACTTTTCCCCTCATGTCAAGCTTTGGTTCTTTCCTGATCTTCTTCTCTTCCTAGGTAACCTTACTTTACCCCTTAATGAACTGTTTTGTGAGGTTTTTCAATGCCCACTATTCTTTATCAAGTGCTCACATGACAGAACCATTGGGGGACTTAAACCCATGCCTATGGGTCAGAGTTTCAGAAACCTAGACTTAGAGTCAGGCCTTGCTGTGCCAGGGTGGTCCCTCTTCAAACCTTATTAATAACATGAGTTTTCTATGGACTCTGAAAGTAATGATGGTAAAATTAAAACTTCTTGAAGAGAAAGTCATGTGATTGATACACTTGATTTACTTAATTAGTGTATATTTGATATGTCTTTAGGAGTTGGTACTCCAATCCCCCTTACAACTCTATTGAGTATTGGAGACATGCATAAGATAAGGACATTCAGGGATGATGTTGAAGAATACAAGATACTTTGTTACCTATTTAGCCCAGAACCCATTCCTAGTTAGTGGCAGCTTTTCTTATAGGCCAGCCGAGTGTGTAAGAACAGTATTAGCAAATTAAGTATTGATCTGAAGATGTACCATACATAAAGCACTTCATAGTCATGGGATCATAGATTTGGAGATCATCCAGTTCACCTAGGGAAGCTGCCTAGTAAAGTCAGAAGACTTGGGTTTTAATCTAGCTCTGCTTCTTAACACTCAGTGTGTTTTTGGGTGCTTTGTTTAACCTCTTGAGGTCTATTTCCTCATTAAAGTGAGAGCATTAAATTAGATGAATGCTTTGGTCCCAATTCTAACTCTGTGTTCTTTGGAATCTCTTCATTTTGAAGATGAGGAAACTGAGCTCCAGAGAAAAGAAATGACTTCCCTAATTCAGAACCAAGATTTGAGCCCAGGACACCTAATTCTAAACTTAGCATAGCATCTATTATTATTTCTTAAGTTTGTTTTTTTTAGATACACGTTTGCTTAAAATTTACAAAAAATTATAGAACACTTAGCTATGTGCTTAGATACTTACCTGGATGTGGGGCTAGGATATAGAGAAGAATAGAAATACAGACATATAGGACAATATTTATCCTCAGGGAACTCATTTTGTTGGGATTCAATACACATTCGAAGCAGATGACATTATAAAGCAGTATTCAGTATGATTAAGTGAATAGTGGGTGGTGCAGACAGTAAGTGCCAGTTTGGTTTTAAAGCAGCAAATGTAGAGGAACAGATGCAAACTACTAAGGCAGCTCTGGACCTGACTCAGGCTTAGAAAAGTCCTTTAGGAAAGCAATAATGATAATACCATTTTGCCTTCTCACAGTGTTTTCTGTTTTGCTTTGTTTCTTGTTTTACTTTCTAAATCTTTTTCACTTCGGTTGTCTTGATTCTGTTTTTACCACATCCCTGGCCAGCAGCAGAAGAGTAAAAAGAACAGTAGACTTGGAGTCAGGGGATCTATGTTCAAATCCTGATTCTGACACTTGTGACTCTGGATAAGACATTTAATTTCTCAAGCTTTAATTTAGTCATCTGTAAAATGAGGATACTGAGAACTGCACACTTGTGAAGAAATTGCCAAGTAAGCCTCAAGTCACTCTTTTTTTTTTTTTTTTAAACCCTTTCCTTCTGACTTAGAATCAATACTGTGTGTTGGTTCCAAGGTAGAAAAGCAGTAAGTGCTAGGCAATGAGGGTTAAGTGACTTGCCCAGGGTCACACAGCTAGGAAGTGTCTTAAGACCAAATTTGAACCCAGGACCTTCTGTCTCTAGGCCTCAAATCATTCTTTTTTTTTTTTTTTTTAAAAACCCTTAACTTCTGTATATTGGCTCCTAAGTGGAAGAGTGGTAAGGGTGGGCAATGGGGGTCAAGTGACTTGCCCAGGGTCACACAGCTGGGAAGTGTTTGAGGCTGGATTTGAACCTAGGACCTCCTGTCTCTAGGCCTGACTCTCAATCCACTGAGCTACCCAGCTGCCCCTCAAATCATTTTTGAAATGTGAATTGGTAGGTGGGGCATTTTATAGCTAAGGAACTGAGGTTTACTTACCTTCAAATAAACTCCCTCATTTTATAGATGGGAAAGTAGAGGCTCAGAGAAGTGATTTGTCTAAAGCTATATAACTGGTTGGTGGCCTACAGTTTAGGAGTCTCATGATACTTACTGTCATTGTATCATGCTACTAATAATGGCAGACTCTGTGGCAGTCTCAGCCTAGGAGTCTTCCTTAGACTTCATTGCCTATTCATATGGCCCTTTCTAAACATCTTGTACCTCTTGCACAGTCTTATTATTAGCCTGTCAAAGGGGAACTGATGTCCTAAAGCCCCAGCTATAATTTTCACCCCATGTTCTGTTATCTTTTCCCTCTTGGCAGCCCCAAGTACTTTGGGAAGTGGTTCTGCCATTGCCACAGACCTCTGCCAATTCTTCTACCCATCAAGGAAAGCAGTTTGCCAGTGTATCTGGTTAAGGCAGCCATCTAAGCCAGTGATATTTTTGTTTTCTACCAAAGATAGGGTCACATTCTAATTTTTTTGTTTCCTAGCTATGGGATCCAATACAGGCTGTCTTTGGGATGGAGGAAGAGAAGTGATCTCTAGGCTAGGGTTGTCTAAGAGAACTCCATCAACTTTGTAATCAACTTCTCCCCTCCATCCATTCTCCACTTTGTCCATCTGCTGTTGGTTATGATTTGTGAGTCTCTTTTTTGGGTGGATTTTTTCTTATGACAATTTTGACTATATAAAGATAGATGTCTGAGTTACCTTTTACTTATGTTGGGATGTCTGCTTATGCTTCTAGCAATAAATGTCAGAACCTGAATCTATTGGTCAATCATATCCTACACTTTGTATCAACTGGTACATTGTGGTCAGTGTGGTGGAAGCTGAGTCATTGCTTAGATGGGGAGATTGTTGGGGAGGGGGTGGGGAAGCCAGAGTACTAGAGATGGAATAGTTGATTAAGTAATAGGTGTGGCCTCAAGTTTCTTTCCTAGGTGGTATGTCTCCTAGAATCATGTAATGTCAGAGCTGGAAGGGAATTTAGGGTACAAAAGATTAGAATGAAAGGAACAGTGTTAGACATAGAATGGCAGAACTCAAAGGAAATAATAAATCCCTTATTTTACAGATGGGGAACTAAATCCCAGCAAATTGAAGTAACTTAATCTGGGGTCACACAGCAAAGTAGTAGCAGAAACAGAATTAGAACCCAAATCTCAGGACTCTAGGTACTGTCCATTATATTGTGGCTCTCTCTCTCTCTTTTTTTTTTTTTTTTTAAAGATTTTTTAGAACCAAACTTTCTTCGACAATGTCAGTAAAGAATCCTAGAATCTTTTTGTTAAAAGATTAGGGGGTTCACCCTTATGGTGGCTTCCTCTTATCTCCTAATTCCTTGGAATTGGGACAGTCATTTTTCTTTTCTTAAAATGTGCTGCGAAGCTCCACCATCATAATCTAGCCCTGTGGAGCAATCACCACATTTATGTGATTTATGAAAGTGTCAAGGAGTTTTTTGTAACAATGATGAGTCTATAAGCACATCTTTCAAAATCCGCTTAAAGAATGCTCCATTTGAGGCATTCTGTGACACTCATTCTTCTCACCATGGCTTTGTCTTTGAATCCTGGGTTTTAGTTCTTCCAAATATGTAGCCAAATTATCTTCTTGGATCAGTGCATGTCAAAGGGCTTTTTTCCCCAATTTGCTTGTGATTTGAGTTTTCAAAGATTTTCTTTTATATCTAATGTTAAAAGAGTGGGAGAAGAGTCATTTTATTCAGAATGGGCAAATTACTTCTTTGTCCCCCTGGGGCTGGACTGAGAGACACAGCTCAGCTATCCCTGGCCAATTTCTCCTGAACTCTGCACTTCTGCTGAGTGGAAGAGTGAGAGAAGCTATTTATAACTGTGAATTTTGCAGTGGTAGTCGAATTGCTTCATTCTGATTTCCACTTCCTTTCAAAAATGAAAATGAAGAAAATGAGCAAGCATGGGTGCTCTGTTGAGAGGGCTCATCTGAGGAGAGAACAACACTCAGTCTCAGCCTCCTGCCCCCCCTTCTCTCTCACTCTATTTCTCTCTCTCTTTCCTCCAAATAAGAAAATATTTTTAATATAATATGTACCATGTTGAATCAGATGGGTTTTTTTTTCTCCCTGCTTAGAGGTCAGCATTTGGGTCTTCTGAGTCAGAAGATCAATGAGTCTTAGGTTTATCAGGAAGAGCCCAGGTCAGCAGTTGGTAGAAGTTACAATGAAGCATTTACGCTCAATATAAAAAACACTTTCCTCACAATCTGAGTTATTCATCGATGGTGTGAATGAAAAAAGACAGTGAACTCCCTGGTGCTGAAGATGGCTTTAAAGGCCAAATGACCACTTCCAGAGGGACTTGTACTTTAGGTGGTTTGGATAAGATCAGCTTCAGGTCCCTTTTGGCTATGATATTCTTTGATATTTAGATTTAGAGAGATATTTTGACATTGAATAATTCCTGTTTGGTGCTCAGGGAGAAAACTACGACTAGGTAACCCTGAATATTGTATGTTTCTTTTTCCTTTGGAGCCATAAGCAGATATATGCATAATAATACTGATTCCTTGTGGGACTCTTGTCTATTATATGATTTAATATTTCTATTTCCATCATAATCATATCCTATTTGCATAGATATCAAGTGATTTTTCTAACAATCAGGAACTTATCCATTCAAACAGGTATTGTACCCCTTAAAACCATTTCCTTTAGAGACCATGTGCTCATCCCACAATGCTGCTGTTGCTCATCATCTCTGTCAATCTTTTGAGAGGGACCTTCAGAATTCATAGTCCCAGGTGTGGTCTCTCCTTATCATTGGCCTGTCTTTGTTGCCTGAAAATAGATTTGGTTTTTGGAGATGGCCCAGAGTCATTCAGACTCAAGTTGGAAGAAGAAGGTGGTTGGTCAAGCTGGTTTGGTACTGTTTGGGGTCAGAAATGACTCTGGAAAGCAATGAAGCTAGTTTCTTGTCTGACTTGTGAAAAAGCCCAGAAAGCAGTTCCCAAAGAAGAGTTCCAAATGTTGCACAATGACAGCATTGTTGGAATAAATTTGTAGCTTCTCAAGGGGACTTTTGAAGAAGACAGTATTCTTTTCGATATATAAGATCTTACATAGAGTCATAAGATTTATTCATTTTTAGAACCAGAAAGAATGAAACTTCATAGATTAGAAAATTGAATGGAAAAAGCACTGTTTTTTTTTTTTAAACTCTTAACTTTTGTGTATTGGCTCATAGGTGGAAGAGTGGTAAGGGTGGGCAACAGGGGTCAAGTGACTTGCCCAGGGTCACACAGCTGGGAATTGTCTGAGACCGGATTTGAACCTAGGACCTCCCTTCTCTAGGCCTGGCTCTCAATCCTCTGAGCTACCCAGCTGCCCCAAAAGCACTGGTTTTGAGAACAAACTTGGGCTTTTACTTTTAGCTCTGTCAGTTACTTTCTGTGAGATCTTGAATAAGTGACTTAACTTCCTCCCATCCCCCCACTCCTTCCCTACCCCTGCCTTCTTTTCTCTTCTAAAAGAGAGGGTTGAACTAGAGGTTCTCCTAGGACTTTTCTGTCATTAATATTCTGTGAATCTATGCCATGTTCATACAAGTGGGTAGTGGTAGAGCTGGAATGAGACCCCAAGCCTCCTCCTACCCCCCTTCCCCTCCAATGTTCTTTCCATTGCACCATGCTGCTTACATTTATTTAGAAATTGGTCTTATTACTATAGAATTATACCTTCTAGTTAGACCATATGTTTATGGATGAGGAAACCTGGAGAAGTTAAACTGTAGGTTCTCAGTGAGTCAGTGTCAGCTTTGGAATTCAATATTTGTGACGTGTCTCCTTCTTCCTGGACCCAGTTATATCATTTGTGCACACAAAGCCAGAAATAGCAAACCAGAATTTTGGGACCAGGTCAGAGTGGGGCTGATCTCTTCCATGAGATGTCTTGGAGGATAAGAGTTGGCAGTATGTTCCTCCCATCCATTGGATTTGTTCTGGGGATGCTGGTGTCTCAGTAATTTGGTCTGACGCACCCTATCCCACTCAGAACACCCACGACTTAGTAGCAGGTGGTAGTTACAATTTCCTTCTTCCTGAGGCTTGTGAATTTGTTGGGGAGAGAGAGGTTCTGTTTTTCAACCACTGATAAGTCACCCTGAGAATCCCTATTGCTGGACTCTGAGAGCCAGATTGTACTTATCAGGCTGATAGAGCTCTGAATGATAGCTTGACAACTTAGAACCATATTAGAGGAGAAAGACAGACCAAAGATAGAAGATAGTTAGAACAAGGAGGGACCTTAAAACAGAATATTAGATCTAGGAGATACTCTTAATTTGTTCTGGATCTGTAATTTCATTAGTGTAGGTGACTTCATATATGGAACTTATTGGCACTGACAGAGATTGGTAGCTGTTCTGTGGCTTGCCATCAGAGTTACTGAGGGCACTGAGAAGTTTTATGATTTGTGAGTCCTCTTGTTGTGTACTACTTCACCTTGCTGCTTATCAGGACATTTGGAGAAATTTAAAGTTAGAAGGGACCTTATATAGTCCAGCCTTTCATTTTATAGATGAAGAAATTGAGACCTAGAAAGAGGGAATAACTTGTTTAAGATTACTCTGCTTATTAGTAGCAAAGTTGGGACTATTGCTCAAGTCTCTGATTCCTAACCCTATGCCTTTCCCCCTAAACCAGGAAGCCTCTTTTCTCACGATGGTATGCCAGGAGAAGCTGGCAGCCACTGTAGAGGCCTCAGTTGCTGACTGGCTGGCTGAGTGTGGAAGATCAGTCAAAAAATGATTTTTTTTTTTTTTAAAGAATAGGGCCTTTTTTAGTACTGTAGGCTGAGAGGGCACTATGTGCAAATGTCCCTTAAAGTCAAACAGCAGCCTGGTGATTACCCTTAATCAGACCTTGGAGGGAGAGGATGCCATAGCTACCATTTAGAGTACCATAAAGCCAGACCTAGTTGCCTAGGATACTAGTCACATGACCCACCCTCAATCCTTGCTCAAACTGAGGTTAGTTTTTTTTCCCTTCTCTTAAGGGGGAATTTTTCCTTTTGGAAGCTTTGTCTCTTATAGACTTCTAAGGAGTGATGCCATGTACTGCTTATATGCTGTTCCTAACTGATCCTTTTTTTGTTGCTTTAATCTGAAGTAACGAACTCCCAAAGGGAGATTGTAGAGTAATCTGAAAAATCTGACTTGAGAGTAAGATTATAGGATTTTAGAAGGGGACTTTAGTTAGAAGGGACTTTAGTCCTACATATTCTTTTTACAGAGGAGGATCTGAGTCCCAAAAAAGTAGATGACTTGACCAGGGTCACCCAAATAGTAAGTGGCAGAGCTGGGATTTGAAAGTTGATCTTCTGATTCCAAATCCAGGACTCTTTTTAAGGCCTTAGAAGTCATCTAGCTCAGTGCCTCTTTTTTAAAAAAAAATGTTTATTTTTTAAAATTCATTTTTAAATTTTGAGTTCCAAACTGTTTTCTTCCCTCCAGTCTATCCCCCACTCATTGAGAAGGCAAACAATATATCTATTATAACATATAAAGCCATGCAAAACATTTTCATATTAGTCATCCAGCAGCTCTTAATAGTACAACATCCCTGACAAGTGGTCATCTAGCCTTTGCTTAGGTATTCTGGAATATAGAGAACTCACTATTTTCAAAAGATTCTGTTCTATTCTATTTTTGAACTTCTTAGTCTCCTTGGACACAATGTATGGATGTGTCCCAGGAAGCTATCATTGGCTCTCTTCTTTTTTTCTATGTTCTTTTGATGCTTTCTTTAGCTCCCATGAATTCATCTATGACTCCCATAATCTATATATTCAGTCCTCATCTCTTTTCAGTGCATTCATCTTCATTATAAACTGCCTGCTGGAGAGCTCCATAGACATTTAACATTCAACCTATCAAAAATAAAACTCATTATCTTTCCTCTTCAACTTAGCTCTCATCCTAACTTAATAGTTTCTTTAGTGGGAACTGCCATCATTCTAGTCATCCAAGTTCACAACCTTAAAGTCTTTAACTTCTTTTTCAAGACATTTGACTCTTTCCCCTCCTCCACTTATATAGTCATCACCTACTTCAGACAGACCCTCATTGTACCCTCATTGCTTCTCCCCTGGGCTATCGCACTAATTTCCTAACTGGTTTCCTTGCTTCTTTTCTTTCTTCTCTCTAGCCTTCCCTCTTTTGTAGCTGCCAGATTGATAGCCCTGAAACGAAGGTCTAAACGTACATGTCACTTCCTTGCTCAGAAAGTTTCAGCAGCTCTTTTTGACTTTTAGAGTAAAGTGCAAACTACTTGGTCTAGCACTTAAAGCCCTTCACATACTTTCTCCTATACATGATATTTCACATTCCACTTCCATGTTTTGCATAGCTTGTCCCAGGTGCCTGGATTGCTTTTTCTCCTCACCTCTACTTCTTGGAATACATAGTTTCCAGAGAATGCTTTGCTCCCTTCCCTTCAAGACTCAGCTTAGGTTCTGCCTCCTACTAAGGTTTTTTGCTGATAGATACATGTTTTGTTGAATAGAATTAACTTGAATTTGAATACTCTGAAGTTTGTCTCCCTGATTCCTCTCAATCTTTCTAGTTCTACCCTCTGGGGTTGCATGTATATAATGAGTTTCCTCCTTTTTCTATATGATCTCACTTTAGATATTTTAAGATAGTTATCATGTGTGTTGAAATTGTATCTTGTTCTGGTCCACCTCGCCACCCCTCCCCAACTAGTCAGTATAATAAGTAAGTTTATAGCCTGCATAAAGGGGTAATAGCTAGATTGCCAAAGAGAACCTAAAATTCACATAAAAACCATACTATAGATCAAAGGAGGTAATTTATATATTGTATCATATAGTAACTGAAATTCACACCCTGGAAATATGTGATGAATCAACAGAAACTATTTAGGCACTGTGTTTAGGGTTCTGGTCCTGTGATATATAAATTCCAGACACATTCCAGCCTTCCCTAGCTCCAGACCAGTAGAACATCAAAAAAGTGCTGATAACATTGAGATGATGACTTTGAGATGATTTGGTCATGGTAACAGGAGTTGCTCTGTTTCCCCAAAAAACTATAAAAATGAGACCTCAGACTGTTTTGCTATTATCCTATCTTGACCCCCTGCCCCCCTGACACTCTTTCATCTCCTAAGAGTTCACGCTGCTGAGTGCTCCCAACTCAAATCCATGTTCATGTAAATGATATTTTCTGTTTCTCCCCATCCTTTTTCCTACACTGCCTGCCCTTCTTTACCATCCCATTTGCCTATGTATCCCTCCCTGTTTTTTACTGCTTGTCTCCTTATTTTTTGCACTGTTTACCTTCGAACACTTTGTGGTTATTAAAGTGTGATTGCTGCTCCCTCCATTCATGGTCTTTCTTGGTGAGTACTCGAGAGAACTGGGCATGCTTGCCCCCATCTCATAATTTCATAAATTATTTATCAGATGACTTTCTGTTCTCCATCCCCTCTTAAAGTCTTCTCCAGAACAAACAGTCTTGATTCTTTGGTGGATTCTTGTTTGACATGGTTTCAGGCTCCCTTCTCATTTTGATCACTTTGGGCATGATCCTATATGTCAGCATCCTTGAAATATGACACCGAGAACTGAGTATATTTCAGATTTAGCCTGGCCAAATTTGATAAACATGCCTTCTCTGTCTTCCAGGTATTGCTAAAAATGGATGTACTCTTTTGAGGTCACTTGCCTCTAATGTGTGTGACACTTCTCTCCAATATAGAGAAAATATTTTCTCCAATTTAAGTCACAACTAGCAGCAGTTATGGGATTGGGGTTAAAACCATTTGATTTAGGTAGTTTTTTTAAAGTTTAGTTAATTGTTTCAGAATATTTTTTCCATGCTTACATGATTCATATTCTTGCCCTCCCCTCCTCCCACCCCGCTCCTGTAGCCAATGAGCAGTTCCATTGGGTTTTCTGTGTATCATTGATCAAGACTTAGGTAGTTTTTTCTATATGTATCACATAGAATATTGAACAACCCTTCTTCTTTGAGTTTTACATAACAGAATAAGTTAAAAAAAATAAGGTGATTATGCCTTGTGACTTTCTCTTTTGTCTGATCTTCTTCCCATAGGCAGCTGAACTGAGAGTGTATGTGTGTGAATAACCAGGGAGCCCCCTTTGCTTCCTGCATTGGAAGAAGGTGGGTCCATTAATGAAAATGCCGCCCCCATCTGACATTGTCAAAGTGGCAATTGAGTGGCCAGGTGCTAATGCCCAGCTGCTGGAAATCGACCAGGTGAGAGTTTGAGAGACGAGGGAGAGAGTCTGTGTGTGTGTATGTGTGTGTGTTTGTGTTCATGAGTGTCAGTGCACATGAACATGCATGTATAAGGGAGGAAGGGGTGTGTGTGTGTGGGGGTGGGCGGAGGGGAGCCCTGGAGCCAGGAATAAGCCTTACCTTTAGGAGTCCGGTCTGGGAGTTTGACCTTCATGTGCCAGGCGTAGATCAGGATGGCGTATAGTAAAGTGGTTTATTCTTTAACAAAAGATACTAGGTAAGAATTCCACTCCTCTCTCTTGAGATAGTCTTGAGATAGATAACATCTACTCTACTAACAGCTTTGATATGAATAGAAGGTGATCACCAGTGAGGAATTATTATCTTTTTCTTTACAGAAACGGCCCCTTGCATCCATTATCAAGGAAGTTTGTGATGGGTAAGTTTGGTCTACTAATAGATTCCATAGCCCCTGACTGCTAGTCCCCAAAGACTAAAGCAACACTAATGATCTTGAGAAGGATTTATTTGGCAGAGGGGTTTACACCAGGGTCCTACTAGGGGATTGGCAGCAGACCAGATATAACAATCTTTCTGGCCCTTAAGGAGATACAGTGGATTAGCCAGGCTCTCAAGACCTTAGGTAATACTTTTCTGTCTTGGCAGTGGCTTGCTTTGTTTTTATTAAGTTTTGTATACCAAATGAGGGATTGACAATCCATATAATCTACTGATAGGCCAGGACTGCTCACTATTCTCCCCATCCCGCCTTTTAAAAAAATTTAATTTGATTTTTTTTTTTAACAAAAGGAAATTACCTTTCCCTGCTTTCCATCCCCAATTTAAAAAGAAAGACAAACAAAACCTTTGTAAAAAATATGTATATTCAAGAAAAGCAAATTCCTGCATTGGGCACATCTAAAAAATACTTATGTCTCAATCTACACACTGAGTCCCTTCAGTAAACTGGTAGCATGCTTCATAATGAGTCTTTTGGTATTGCAGTTTCACCATATTCTTTTCATTGGAGCACAGACTAGTCTTCTCTGTCATCAGCACTATGACTTCTTCCCAAGGATATAGTTGCTACCACCATGAAAATCCTCTATCCACCAGATTGCCTTAGCTTTCTTCTTTCCTTTCCACTCCCCTCCTCCATGAAAGTTGGTGCCTTTTTTCATGCATACATGATATAGCCACACAAGTCTGGTGGGGGGAGCAACTTTGTTCACACACATATATATTATTGGCACATAAAAAAGGGGCTGCCATTTTAGCAATCCACTTAAGAAAAGTTGGTCTACAGGCCTAGAGACGGGAGGTCCTAGGTTCAAATCCGGCCTCAGACACTTCCCAGCTGTGTGACCCTGGGCAAGTCACTTGACCCCCGTTGCCCACCCTTACCACTCTTCCACCTAGAAGCCAATACACAGAAGTTAAGGGTTTAAAAAAAAAAAAAAAAAGAAAAGAAAAGTTGGTCTAAAACCCAAGATTTCAAAATGGATTTTTTAGAGTTCAGTTATAAAATTATAAAAATCTAGAGACATAAAATTTAGAAATCTTAATTTAGTTTTCTCGTGGTTGAGAGGAGAAATTCAGGCCCAGAGAGGAGAGGTGACTTGCCACAATTCACACCACAAGTGGGTAATAATAGTTCACAATCTAATTCAGGTCTTGAGTGTTTTCTACCAAATTATTTTGGGAGTTATGTGACATTAGAGCTTAAATATCACGTAGTCCAATTCCCTCATTTTATAGTAGAGGAAAGGGAGGCCAGAGAAATGAATTGACTTCCCTGAAATCTAAGAATCACAGAATTTTCAAATTGAAAAAGAATTTAATCAACCTTCTGGTTCAGCCTGTGCTTGAAAGGAGGTTCCACTATAATATGTCCATAGAAAGTTGGGGAGTTTCTACTTGAAGATTTCCAATGAAGAGGACCATTATCTCCAAGGCAGCCCATTCTAATTTTGTACAGCCTTAATTATTAAGAAGCTTTTCCTGATTGTAGCTAGGCAGTATAGTGAATAGAGCACTGGGCCTGGAGTCAAGAAGTTCAAATCCAGCTCAGATATTTACTAGCTTTGTGACCCTGGGCAAGTTACTTCACCTCTGTTTGCCTCAGTTTCCTCAATTGTAAAATGAGAATAATAATAGCATCTACCTCTCAGGGTTGTTGTACCAGATGAAGTAATATTTGTGAAGTGCTTAGCACAGTGCTTGGCACATAGTAGGTGCTATGTAATTGCTACCTATCACTTATTATTACTGACATGAAACATACATACATTAATTGCTTTGCAACTTCCATACATAAGTTCTTTTTTTGTCCTCTATGGCTAAACAGAACAATTCTAATTCATCTACTACTTGAGAGCCTTTTACATATTTGAACACACTTATGAGAATCCCCCAACTCTTCTCTTCCTCAGCTAGTTCTTTCAACCCATCATTAATATGATATGGATTTAAGACCATTTTTGTTGCACTTTTTGGGAAATTCTTCAATTTAGCAATGTCTTTCCTAAACTTCAGAGCCTAAACCAAATGCAATGCTTCTAGTGTGGTGTGATCAGGGAAGAGTGTGGAGGGAGAACCACCTCTGTACTCAGGAAAGCTGTGCTCCTAATGCATCCTAAAGTTCTGTTAGCTTTTTGACTGTCAGGCTGTATCACCAACTCATTGTGACCTTGAAGTTGATTGAAGCCCCCAAATCTTTTTCACACAACTTGCTGTCTGCTCATGCCTGCTCCATCTTATTGAGTTGATTGTTTTTAACTGTGGAATTTATCTTAACATTTATGCCCATTAAATTTCAACTTCTTATGCAGGATAGCATAGTGGACAGAGGGCTAGCCTTGAAGTCAGGACCTGGCTTCAAGACCTTTCTCTGACATGCTGACTATATGCTCAGAGTCAATTCACTTAATTTCTCAGGACCCCAGGCAACTCTTTTAAAATGTTATTTTAAAAAATCCTTACCTTCTGTCTTAGTACTAAGATAGAAGAGTGGTAAGGGCTAGGCAGTTGGGGTTAAGTGACTTGCCCAGGGTCAAACAGCTAGGATGTGTCTGAAAGGCCAGATTTGAGCCAAGGACCTCCCCTCTGACTTTAAAAAAAAAAATTTTTTTTTTAAACCCTCACCTTCCATCTTGGAGTCAATACTGTTTATTGGCTCCAAGGCAGAAGAGTGGTAAGGGTAGGCAATGGGGGTCAAGTGACTTGCCCAGGGTCACACAGCTAGGAAGTGTCTGAGGCCATTTTTTGGACCCAGGACCTCCTGTCTCTAGGCCTGGCTCTCAATCCACTGAGCTACCCAGCTGCCCCCCTCCCACCCCCAACTTTCTATCCTCTGAACCACCATGTTGCCTCTCCTAGGCAACTCTTTAAAAGTTTTAAGTTGTAAAGCTGGGATCAATCGCAGATACTAGTCTTCATTGGTAGAGGGACTTTCCTTATTAGGAATTCTCTAAACTAGTGATGGGCAAACTATGGCCTGCAGGCCAGATGCAGCCCCCTGAAGTGCTCTATCGCAGTCTCAGGACATTATTCCTAATCTGACGATCAATGAGTAGGATACAGTACAAAGAAACTTGGAAAGAGTTGCCTTAGAAACAGACTGACAGATGAGCATTTCCTTTCCTTTGGCCCCTCTTTAAAAAGTTTGCCCATCACTGCTCTATACCACTGAAATCACAGGTCCTATCCAAAAAAAGAGGTTCTTTTTGAATCTTCACTCTCTCTACCAGTATGATAGCTCTTCCTACAGCTTTGTGTCATGTGCAAATTTCATAATAATGCTATCTTTGCCATTGCTAGGAGTATTCATTGTATTAGGCCAAGCACATATCCCTGGAACACTCTGCTAGAGACCTCCTGCCAGGCTGACATTGAATTATTTAAAAAAAAACTATTACCTTCTACCTTAGTATCAGTTCTAATACAGAAGATCAGCAAGGGTCAGGCAATCAGGATTAATTAAGTGATTTGCCCAGTGTGACAGATAGGAAGTGTCTGAGGTCAAATTTGGACCCAGGTCCTCCCTATTCTAGACCTAGTGCTCTATCCACTGCGCTACCTAGCTGCCTCACTTTGAACTATTAATAACTATTCTTTGAGCTCCAAGTTCATCTAATTATTACTATCTAGCTTCTGTCTCTTCGTTTTTTTCTACAAGAATAACATGAGATATTTTATCAGCTGCTTAGGTGAAACTCACACATAATTCTCTATGTACTAGTTTAGTGAACCAGTTGGAAACAAAATTAAAGTTTTTCTGGCTTGACCTGTTCTTGGTGAAGTCATGCTTGGTCTTTGAAATCACTTTCCTTTCCTAGATGTTCAGTAACCATTTCTTTAATTATCTGCTATAGCAGCGATGGGCAAACTTTTTAAAGAGGGGCCAAAGGAAAGGAAATGCTCATCTGTCAGTCTGTTTCTAAGGCAACTCTTTCGAAGTTTCATTGTATTGTATCCTACTCATTGTATTCGTCAGATTAGGAATAGTGTCCCGAGACTGGGATAGAACATTTCAGGGGGCCGTATAGTAGTTTGCCCATCACCATGCTGGGAATCAAAATCAGTCATCAGCCTATAATTTATACACCCCTTTTTTGGAAAGTTTTAACATTTGTCCTTGACTAAGTGGGCATCACCACTCCCTTCTCCAAAAGCTTTCAGACATCACTGACTTTGACTATACCTAGCCTTATCATCTTTTTCAGTACCAGAGGATAAGGTTCATCTGGGCCAAGTGACAGGAATTTATCAAAGGCACTAGGTATTTTCTTACTGTCTCTTTGTTTTGTCACTTCCAGCCAGTACAAAGATTATCCTTAGATAAACTAAGCAAAATAATAATTAAGCAATTCTACCTTCTCTCTCTTTTCAGTTTTCATTGTCTTCTTCTCTTGTAAGCAGTGGTCAAAGGCTGCCTTTGATTCTCCTAGCCCATAATAATGATTTTTAAAAATTCTCTTTTGTTTTCCTTAGCTTTCTTCCAGTGTCAGCTATTTCTGTGTCTTCTGACATTTTTCATAAGATTGTGTTGTGTTCCTTATTTATATACCTTTACCTGCATGCATTTTCTTTTCATTTTTTTTAAAATCTAAGTTGATGAATTCACTCTATTCACATAAGCCTCTTCAGATTTTTCCTCTTCACTTTAATTGTTTCTCTTTGTGTCTTCAGGATTTTATACTTAAAAGTTTTTTCCCCCTTCTGGGCTGACTTTCCCAATAGACTTTTGATCCTTGAGATTCTACATAGCTTTTTTCCAGAACCTTTAAAAATCTGCTTTCCCTAGATCTAGGATCTGTGTGTGACTTGTGACTGGATTTCTCCTTCTTCTCCATTGCAAACTTCAGGAGAGTGGGCACTTTCCCTCAAGGATTATATAATTTCTTTTCTAGCAACCAGTTTCTTTCTGTTAGCATAATTTCTTCCTTCAAAAAATGGAGATTTATTTTGGGATAGGAGAATATTCTGGAATGGAAATGATCAATAAAGTAAATCAGGAAGTTATTGGCTGCTCTGCTTTTGCCAGAGGGAGGGCTCCGGCAGATGTCTGGATAATTGAAATCTCCCATCAATCCCATGTTATGTCTTTGCCAAGTTTGTGATGTGCTTCCTGAAATCTTCATCTATTACTTTTGTCCAGGTGGTCTATAATATGATAAAATTGCTTCTGTTTCTTCTTCTACTTTCCTTAGATACTCTTCTTTATGTTTCTTCTGTCTGGTTCCTGGGCATATCTAGTCACATAACCTATAACTAGGCAGCTAAAAAAATACTTTACAGAGAGCTTAAACTCAGTACATTTACAGTTTTATGTGATTCAATTCAGTAAACATTCATTAATACCTACTATGTGTGGGAAATTTGATCTGGATACAATTTTTTAGAGCTGCAGCTGGTGGAACAGGTAAAGTCCAGTTGTGTGGGGCAGACACTGGTTCTATATGTTTTTTTTGTCCTCTTAACCAGGTGGTCACTACCAAACCCTGAGTACTACACTCTTCGTTATGCAGATGGCCCCCAGCTGTACATCACTGAACAGGTTAGTACTGGGGAAGGAGCAGTCAGAGAGGGAGTTTGGGACTGTGCTCTGAAGGGTACTGTTCCAAGAGGCAGCTGCATTTGTACTGCCTGGTGGTTGGAGCTTCCCATATGCTGGGTATAGAGTTTTCTTCTGTTTGGGAGGCACCGTACATTAAACCACAGACTATAACATGTCAGACATGTGAGTAGCTTTAAGTCATAGGCCAGAGATGGGAACACTCTTAGGTTATTGCCTATTGTTAGAAGGGACATAGGCACATAGCCTGTCAAAACTCGCAGGGATTCTAATGGTCATCTAGTTAATTCTCCCTCATTTTACCATTAAGGAAACTGAAGCCCAGAGAAGGAGGGATAGTGACTTGTCCAAGGTCATAAGGAAAATCAGTGGCAGAGTTGAGACTGGAGCCTAGGTCTCCTAATTCCCAGTTCATTGTTGGCACTGTTATACCATACTGGCTCTGTCTGCCCCTGTTGGTTGGAAATCTTTTTCTTCCCAGTCTAGTGGACCCGAGTAGGGACAGTAGCAACCCATTGTGCTGTGCAAAGAGATTTGCCAGTCTATTACATCATTCTGTAACAAAGCAAGCCCTTGTTGGCCCTGTTAGCTTGAAAACTTGGCATATTACATTCTTATTTGTTACTTCTCATCTTTTTTTGTGCTTAGACCCGCAGTGACATAAAAAATGGGACTATCTTGCAGCTGGCCATCTCACCGGTAGGTAATCTCCCTTTTTGTTGCTGTAAATTCTAAGATCAAGCCAGTGGTTCAAGCCTTCCATCTCTTTCTTGCATTGTCCTAACTTTGAATGTTAAACTGATTGCCACTTTTCTAGAGCAAATAGAGAATTTTTCAGGATTCTTTGTTGAAGTTGGTTTTCTAAAGTAGAAGATATTCCCATAGTGTTGGCTTGAGAGGCAAATGATGAAAATTTGGCTTGTGTGCCATTGCAATAAACTGCATATGTAATTTGACGGTTTTCAGGGCTTTTTCAACCTGCAATAACCTTTTCCTGCCACCCCCACTTAAGGACTAATATTTTTCTACTTTAAAACAAAATTATGAAAAGCATTAGGGGAGCCCTATACTTGAAAGAGGGTAAGAGTTAATAAGAGCCTTATTTAAGGGAGGAGAGGAGAGGCTAAGGAAATGGAGATGACGAGCACTTGGATTCACCAGCTATTGAAATATTTTGTTATGTCTTTTTTTAAACTCTTACTCTCTGTCTTAGAATCAATACTAAAGTATCTGTACCAAGACAGTAAAGGCTAGGCAATAGGAGTTAAGTGATTTTCCCAGGGCCACACAGCTAGGGAATATCTGAGGTCATATTTGAACCCAGGACCTCCTGTCTCTAGATCTGGTGTTCCATCTACAGAATCAGTTAGCTCTTTCAGGTTGTGTCTTTAGTACTGTGCTAGCATAATAGAAAATGCAGTTTCCTAGAGCTCTTTGGATTATACCTCTGCCATGATCAAGCTCACTTATTTTTATACATGTCATATACCCTTCATTAGACAGTAAATTCCTTGGAGAAAGGTGCCTGGGTCTTATATCATCTTTATATCACTAATGCAAAACACAGGGCCTGCCACATACTTTGATGGCTTTTTGATCCCTCCAGTCAACCAACAAGCATTTAAGTGTGTAGATAGAAACCACTCCCTAAGTTTGTCCTACCCCACTTCCCATTTTATGTGCATACTTTCCATGATGGAGGGGGACAGAAGAAAAAGGTGTGTTCAGGAGGTAGACTGTGGAGCTCTGGACCCTGCTAGGTGCTGGAGGGCTTTTGTGGGCTTAAGCGGTTTGGCAGACTGGATTTCAGCTTCCTGATTCAGTTTAGGTAATTTAACTAGTTAATATTTTCTGTCTCCTACCTATATTTCCCACTTTTTGCTTTATCTCCATTTTTATTAAAGCTTAATTGTTAAGAGCTACTAACAGACTCCTGACTTGAGAGTTGATTTTTATACACAGCAACCTCAATCTTTTTTAAATTAATATTACACTTAATATTTTACTTCCATTATTACATAAGTACCAAGAACCATGCTAGGTGAAAAAGTCACAATAACAAAAGTGAAACAGTTCCTGCCTTTAAAGAGCTTCTATTCTATTCGAGGGGAAATGACATGAACAAGTATATACCTAATATGCACAAATTTAATACAGGGTAGTTTGGGGAAGTTGAGCTGGAGGATAACAACTGGGAGGATCAAGCAATTTTTTGTAGACAAGGTGGTATATAAGCAGAGTCTTGAAGGAAACTAGGGATTCAGTGGTGAAGGTAAAGGAGTGTATTCTGAGTATGGGACACAGCCAGTGTAAACACACTAGAAGGGAGATGGAGTGTCCATCTGAACAAAATAGCATGTGGGCCAATATGGCAGGATGGAAGAATGTGAGGAGGACAGTGAGAATGGTGCAGATCATTGTATATCCAGGCTAAGCTGCTCCTAGCCATGTAGTTCAGTGGATAGAGTGCTGGACTTGATGTGGTATGTTCCATGGTGTCATGAAGAGTTGGACACAATTGAATGATTCAATGATAACTCTATACTTCAAAGTCCAGGAGGCCTCTGGAAAGCGGTGAACCTGCATCTGGACTTTGAAGTATGGGTAGTAGAATAGGTAATTTGGCTAAGGGAACATACTGTAATGTAAAGAAAGGATTTGCTTCACCCTCAAAAATCTGGTAGAGACAAGCAACCTCAACTTACATGGCATTCTTGACAATAATCTTTTTTTTTTTTTAAACCCTTACCAGAAGGGTGGTAAGGGCTAGGCAATGGGGGTTAAGTGACTTGCCCAGGGTCACACAGCTAGGAAGTGTATGAGGCCATTTTTATACCCAGGACCTCCTGTCTCCTAGGCCTGGCTTTCAATCTAGTGAGCCACCCAGCTGCCCCTTTGACAATAATCTTAAACCTTCTGTTTGGATTGTTAAACTGGAAAAAACATAGAACTACTAAATAGTCAGAAAAATCACTCTTTAATTAAGGAAAAGGAGTTCAGTACTTTTCTCAAGACCTCCACACAGAGCTGCGTGCTACAAACAGACGCAGAGTCCCAAGACTCTGGTTACTGACCCCTGCGAGAAATCACTGCGCTAGATGACAACTCCAAAAGACAAGAATTTGGTGAACTTTTTTGGGAACCAAGGGACAGGGAAATATGATTAATTGACATTACCATGGCCCCAAGGAAATGGGAGTGTTCAAACTACTCTGACCGGCTTGAGAAAGAAATTATAGCCAGAGGCTAGGGTGCCTACCTTACTATGGATACTAAAAGGATGGTCCCTGCCCAGGTGTTGGTCTTCTTGGGAATACTGTGGGGGAAACTACTTAAGACAAAAAGAGTACTTAGCATTTGCTTAGCCCCATCTTAGCCCTGACTGCCTTCCTGGAACTCATTCAGTCTGAAACTGCTAGTCTGAGATTCCCTTCAGGGTGGATTCTCATGGGAACAAGGGCAAGTTTTGGGGTCTTCATCTTTCAAGCTGACTAACCTTGGAGTTCTCTTAGATTCCACATGACAGGATGAATATTAGCAGAGAAAGAGAAAATTACTCCTCTCTGTATAGCACATTACATACATGAGCTCATTTGATCCTGGGAGCCAGGCAGCTTTAATATGTGATATTGCATGTATTATTACATCTTATAGAATGTAAGCTCTTTGAGGGCAAAGATTGTTTCATTTTTGTCTTTGCATCCCTCAGGGCCCAGCATAGTTCTGGTACATAGTAGGTGCTTAGTAAAATGGTGGTTGTAGGATAAGTGGTATCCTGAAGATACAGAAGAGGAAATTGAGGCTTTGAGAATAAGTGAATTGCTCAGCTATGAAGTGGCCTAGACATGACTAGAACCCAGGTTTCCTGACCCCTGGTTTGTTCCTTTCACTATGACAGGCTACATTAATAAAAAACAATGCTATTACTTTCTGGAGGAGTAGCTAACTCTAGGTAAATGATTGCTTGATTCTCATTAAGGTCAGACTTTTTCCCTGAGGGAAAATTTGAGAGGGTCACTAACCACGTTAGTCTTGGTACATTCTCTTTCATCTTACCCCCCTCCTTTATACTCCCACAGTCTTTAAGGTCCTTATTACCTTTCATATAGTATCCCACCTGTTCTTCCTGTTTCCTGTCTCCTCTCTCCACACAAACTTACTCAACTGCCAAAATAACCATGTTAGAAGGAAGGTCTGACCAAGTCACTCCTCTGTCCAAAAATCTTGTGTAACTTCTTATCACCAGAAAGATAAAACACCTTTTCCTTAGCCTGGTCTTTAAGGTTTTGCACATTCTAGCTCCAATTTTAATCTCCCTTTATTCTACTCCCCCTTACAGATTATCCATTCCAGCCATATTGGACTACTAGTTTGTCTCATAGTCTCTTCTAATCCTTTCTCGTATTTTCAGGATGTGTTGCTCAAAGTGTCATTGATATTAGAGTGCATTTCCTGTTGAAATTTCCATTAAGGGCTAGCTCAGGTGCCATCTCTTCCATTTTAGCTTTGTTTACTTTTCTAACTGAATGTGATTTTTTTCCTTCTTCAGATTTTTTTTACAGCATTTTCCTTAGATCTCTCCTATGCCCCTGTTTCATTCCAGTTTGTATCATACTTATTTGTGCATGTCTTATCCCTCTTACTAGAATATAAATTCCATGAAGACACTTCTTGTGTTGTTTTAACTTAATAATCCTCAGGCCTTGTGCAAAGTAGAACACTGATAAATGTTTATTGACTTGCCACAAACAGAATTAATGGAAAGGATCTGCTTTATCTTGAATCACTTTAGGCCCCCAAGATCCATCCCTAGCTCAGGGACCCGCCACAAGAAACATATGAAAGAAGAGGTGGCAAGAGTTGCTAATACAGTTGCTTTTCTGGTCTTGTAGTCCCGGGCAGCCCGCCAACTTATGGAGAGGACACAGTCATCTAACATGGAGACTCGGCTGGATGCCATGAAGGAACTGGCCAAACTTTCTGCTGATGTGACCTTTGCCACTGAATTCATCAACATGGAGGGAATCATGGTGTTAACGAGACTGGTAGAGAGTGGTACCAAGCTTTTGTCCCAGTAAGTGTGTCACAAGCCCTATCTTGAGGGTTTTCTGAGATGAGAGCTGGTGGTGTACTATAGAAACAACACTGGAATTTGTTAGGAGAGTTAGATTTAAATCCCTACTCTGACAGAGACTAGGTATGTGCTCATTTAGGCTTTGTGGGTTTTTCCCCTCAAATGGAGGTAGTAATCATCACACTTCCTATTGTCATCATTTATTCATTCATCCAACAAGTATTTGTGGTACATCTGCTGTGTATAGTGAACTGTGAGAAAATTGGGAGTTTTCTGGGAACCTGTAGTCTAGTTAGGGAAATAAAAGTTATATGAAAAGCCAAGTAAGAATAATAACAGCTCACATTAATATAGTGCATCACAGCTTACAGAGTACTTTGCTCACGAGTCTGTGAGGCAGGTATTAATATCTATTTTACAGCTGCAGTTCAGGGTTAAGTGATTTGATGTTATCACATAGTTCATAAGTGTAAGAGATAAAATATGATTTTGAGTCAAGTGGGCAACACAGACAAATACTACAGGAATTCAGAGATATTAGAGAGCAGTCTTTGACATACTTGTTAATTTTCTAGGACACATGAAAATGAGAGAGGGGATGGAAGTGGAGAACAAGGGCTTGTAATCTCTTGCCCTCTATCCATGCTGCTCATTATCCATTGGTCCAGCCATCTTTTCTCTCATCCACCCCCCCCCCCCCAAAACCCTCAACCTCTCTGTACCATGGTTGTCATCTCCTCTACTCTGCACCCCCAGCCACAAGTTTCTACGTGAAAAAAAAAACAACAGGATGTTCCTCTAACATGGTATAGTGTGTTCATAATTCTCAGTGTCAGTGTGAACAAGCTAGGAAATGGCACCTTAGAGTGTCGTCAGCAGCAATCTTTGCTCACATCCTTCATTTGGAGGCTTTAGAGACCTTAGGTTATAAATGTTGAGGTCAGTAGTTCCTTTCAGATTTGGCTGCCCTGAGAAATATTGGAATGTTTTATTCAAGAGTCCCAGCTATGCTGCTGATGGTTCATCCACTAAGTTTAACCACTTAGGCTGGGTGCCTGTTTTAATTCTTGTTGCCAGGGTAGGGGGTGCAGTGGGGGAGGTTGCCTTAGTTACACAAAGTGAATTCTCAGGCATGTTAGCCCTAAGGCCTTGGACAGGCCTCAATAGTTGTCACCAAGACTTGCAATCTTCTGGTTAGGGAAGGAATGGATTCTGCTTGTGTATCCCTTGGGCTTTGGAGTCACATGGGACAGGAGTTTCCTAAGCTTGTAGTGTATAGTGGAAAAAGCTCCAGACTTGATAGTAGGAGCCCTGGGTTCTAACCCTCGCTCTGCCAGTAGCCCTCTGGAACCCGCTGGGCCTTAGTTTTCTCATCTGTTTTAGACTAGATGTCTGTCTTTTTAAAATAAAGTCTGGGGGCAGCTGGGTAGCTCAGTGGATTGAGAGCCAGGCCTAGAGACAGGAGGTCCTAGGTTCAAATCCGGCCTCAGACACTTCCCAGCTGTGTGACCCTGGGCAAGTCACTTGACCCCCATTGCCTACCCTTACCAATCTTCCACCTATAAGTCAATACACAAAAAGTTAAGGGTTTAAAAATTAAAAAAAAAAATAAAGTCTGACAACTCTGTGAGGCAGGTATTAATATTTACTCCATTTTACAGTTGTGGTTCAGAGTTAAGTGATTTGATGCTTTATAACATCTTGGCTTTTTAAAAAAATCACCTTCATTTCTTTTTCTCTCTTAAAAAAAACAAAAAACAACCCTTCCCTTCTTTCTTAGAAGTGATACTAAGTTATCAGTTACAAAGCAGAAGGGCTAAGTAAATTGAATTAAGTGTCTTGCCCAGGGTCACACAGCTAGGCAGTATCTGAGGCCAGACTTGAATTACCTTCATTTTTAAGCATATCCTTCCCCTATTTCCTTCCCAGAGAGCAATCCCTTGTAACAAGGAATCAAAAAAAAGATAGTTCAGCTAAACCAATGAGACCCTTAGCCAAATCTTTCACTTTACTCAGGGTTCTACAGTTGAATTCTTCAGCCTTTGTGAAGTAGAGAGCAAAACTTATTTATTATGTTTATTCAGTGTTGCTTCATTGTTCTTCCCTTTCTTTTGCATTATTGTGGTTATGTATGTTGTTTTCTTACTTTTGCTTAATTTTGTATCAATTCATATGTATTTCCCTGAATATATTTTTTTTAAACCCTTACCTTCTGTCTTGGAGTCAATACTGTGTATTGTCTCTAAGGCAGAAGAGTGGTAAGGGTGGGCAATGGGAATCAAGTGACTTGCCCAGGGTCACACACAGCTGGGAAGTGCCTGAGGTCAAATTTGAACCTGGGATCTCCCATCTCTAGGCCTGACTCTCAACCCACTGAGCTACCCAGCTGCCCCCCACCCTGAATATTTTTAATATTCATTTCTTACAATTTAGCAATATTCCATTACATTCATAATTAAAAATTCTTTTGTGAGCCAAGGTATATTTTGCATCCTGTTCTTTATAACTACAAAGGTGCTTCTCTAAACATTCTGTTGTCTATGGGTTTATCTTTTACTTCCTTGAGGTAGGTACCTAGTAGTTCTTTGGGTCAAGGAATATGAGCAATTTAGTCACTTTCTTAGCATAATTCTAAATTAATTTCCAAAATGGTTGGACCAGTTCACAAATCCACCAGATGTGTATAAGTATCCCTTGTTTTTCTACAACCTTCACATTGACTATTCTTGATCTTTTGTCACCATTGTTAATCTGCAAGGTGTGAAATGAAAGCTCATAATTATTTTGATTTTTACTTCTCTTATTATTTGGAGCAAACTTTCATTTGACTCTTTATAGTTTGAAATTCTTGTCTTGAATACTATTTGTTCATCTGTATTGACTACTTTGCCACTGGGTAGACTAGAACTCTCCAGTTCTAAGTCCTAGTGTTTGCACTTCTCTGACCCTTAGTTGCTTCATCTATAAAATAAGGTGGTTGGACCAAGTAACAGTAACTAATTTATGTAATATATTTTTTAAAACCCTTAAGTTCTGTGTATTGGCTCCTTGGTGGAAGAGTGGTAAGGGTGGGCAATGGGGGTCAAGTGACTTGCCCAGGGTCACACAGCTGGGATGTGTCTTAGGCCGGGTTTGAACCTAGGACCTCCTGTCTCTAGGCCTGACTCTCACTCCACTGAGCTACCCAGCTGCCCCTTAATTTATGTAATATTTTAAAGGCAACAAATATTTATTAGGTATTTATGTGGAGTCAGGAGGACCTGGGTTCACATCTGGCCTCAGACACTTCCTAGCTATGAGACAATCACTGGGCAGATCACTTATCTCCCATTGTCTAGCCCTTGCTTTTCTGCCCTAAAGTTGTTACTAAGACACAAAGTAAAGGTTAAAAAAGTAAAAGTGTACCTATTTTGTGCCAAGCCTTGTGCTAAGTTCTACGGATACAAATACAAGCAAAAAGACAGACCATTCCTGCCCTCAAGGAACTTGATATTCAGGAAGGAAGGCCGTATGCAAAAGGAAGCTGAAATGCTGGGGGAAAGGAATCCACAAAGGGGAACAAATATTAGTCTCATTTGTAAAATGGAGAATTGAAAGGAAGGAGTTGGTGTTGGAGGGGGCAGGAGGATTTAAAGATTTAAATGATTGTGGTATAAAAAATAAAAGATGATAAAACTTTTAAAAAATTTGCTCTTTTGCCTTGGCTCCCTATTCTGAACATTTGTGTATGTTTCTCACCTGACTCAGTTATAGTGAGATGCTGGCATTTACCCTGACTGCCTTCCTGGAACTCATGGACCATGGTATTGTCTCCTGGGACATGGTTTCGATCACCTTCATTAAGCAGGTGAGGACCTTCCTGCTCAGTGCCTTCACCTCTTATGCCCCTACCACCTGATGCTGAGATGTTCCTTCTGCCTTGGGAAGGTACCCATAAAGGCAGGTAGGCCCAAGAGAATCTGACTGTTTTTATCAATGACTTGACTAAGAATTAGAAAGTATTTTTATCAAATTTGGTTTAGTTATACCTGGAGAGTAGAATTTGGTTCTGGATAGCTATATTTTAGACAGAATGTTGACACATAAGAGCTCTTCCATTGAAGAGCAGAAACTTGAAACGTTAATAGGTTGTTTTTTTTAATTTTTTATTTTTAAACCCTTAACTTCTGTGTATTGATTTATAGGTAGAAGAGTGGTAAGGGTAGGCAATGGGGGTCAAGTGACTTGCCCAGGGTCACACAACTGGGAAGTGTCTGAGGCCGGATTTGAACCTAGGACCTCCCATCTCTAGGCCTGGCTCTCAATCCACTGAGCTACCCAGCTGCCCCCCGTTAATATGTTTTTAAGTATTTGTGTTCTGTGAGCATATTGGTTTGTGGGTGAATGCATTGTCTGTGTGCATGTGTGTGTGTGTTCATAATAGCAGAGGAAGCAAACATGGTCCCTATTCCTGGCATCACATTTTAGGAGAAACATTGACAAGATAGACCACAACTAGGATCAAAATGTCTGTTTTATGTAAGAGAGATGAGACTTGCTCTGTTTGATGTTGATCCTAAAGGACAGAATTAGAACCAGTGTATTTATGTTACTGAAAGGCAAATATTCTCTCAGCCTAAGAACTTGATAACAAGTACTCCAACAAAGGAATAGGCTGCTTTTCATCATTGAGAGTTTTGGGAAAGAGGCAACATAACCATTTACCTGGAGCCTAAGATCAGAGCTCTAGAGCAGGGAGGAACCATGGGGCCATCTGCCTCAGACCCCATATTTTACAGATAAGGAAACTGAGGCTTGGGGAGGGTAAGTGTGACAGGTGGAGGGAATATCTGCATTGGCTGTGAGGAGATATTGAACTGGATGGTGTCTGAGGTTCTTTCTAGAGTGTGATTTGGGGAAGATGCCTGGGTTATAGAGGTACAGAAGGATGATACATCTTAAGAAAGAATATATTTGGGCTAGATTGGCTAAAATGAGCTTCCAGTAATGTAAAAATCTCCCCCTTTTTACCTTTTTATTTATTTTTTTATTCATGCCTTTATATCACATTTTAGCCTTTCCCCCCTAATTTACCTTTGCATGTCTATAGTTTAGCTCCTATTATGAAACTTGGGCTATGCTCTTGAAGTGTTATAGTTGAGAAGAGAGCACAATGGCCTGCTTGGTGTTGCTTCTTGTTCCTGGGGGGTGAAGATCTTGTGTTTTATCTGAGGTTTGATTGTCTATATCTGGAGAAAGAATATCTCTCAGTTTGAACCATGTAGTCATAAAGCAGATAGACATCTGCTGCCCTGATGTCTGGGAGGAAAGAAGCACCTTCTGGCGTTCTAGCATTATAAGGTCAAGTGTCAGCAGTGCCCCAGCCCACTGCCTTCTGAACTTGTGGCTTTTTTCTGAATTTTAGATTGCTGGGTATGTGAGCCAGCCCATGGTGGATGTGTCCATCCTGCAGCGGTCCCTGGCCATCCTGGAGAGCATGGTCCTGAACAGCCAAAGCCTATACCAGAAGATAGCTGAGGAAATCACTGTGGGCCAGCTCATCTCTCACCTCCAGGTGTGAGTAAGAGACACTGCCTTTTCCTGGATCAGCTTTCAGGTTTCTAATCCCTGCCTCTCCTTTGGGAAGATTTGTAAGCTGCTAACTTGTTAGTTCATTCAAAATAATATTTCCTTGGTGCAGGGCTCTGTGTGAGAGGAAGCTAGAGCCCCCACTGCCACCCCCATCCCTACCCCCACCCCCATCCCAGGCTTTCCTTGAAGGGACTTGCTACCAAGAAGCAGCGGTGGCACAGAAACAATAGCAGCAGTCTCCCCACCCCTACCCCTCCTCACCCCCCCAGTACTTTATGCTTTACAGTAAGTTTTCTTTACAACAACTATGAGAAAACAAACTTAGGCTGGGTAATGTAACAGATAAATGTCAGGGTAAAGAGAACAATTGATTTGAAATTAGAGTTCTCAGGCTCAAGTCCCAGTTCTTCTGTGTATTAACAAATTACTTCACTTTTGAAAAAAAGAAGGAAACAAGCATTTATGAAGCAGTTAGTTTGGGCCAAGCACTGTGCTAAGCCCTTTACAAATATAGTTGAGTAAACTGAGGCAGACAAAGGCTAAGTGACTTGCCCAGGTTCACAGAGCTAGTAAGTGTTTGAGGCTTAGTTTCCTGTCTGTAAAACAGGGATAATGGATGCACTACATACCTCAGGACTGTTATGAAGGCTCAAAGGAGATAATTCTGTAAAGCACTGTTAGTTACTATTATTACATTCTATAAATATTTTCCCCAGGAAATGAAACAAATGAACACTTGGGAACACTACCAATATTGCTTCCTCTTTTCTTCATTTGCAGCTGGTCTGCAAATTAGCATTTACCCATTAATGATTCCTTGCTGACCCTTGCTCCATCTCCCCCTCCCCCTGGCATTGCCAGTATTCCTTGGGATGCTGGTAAAGCAGGCTCTCAGGAGGATGTGGGCAGTAATGTATGGCTCCTTTTGACCGTATTTTAAACTAGCTCTGATCCACTACTCCCAGTAAGTGGAAAGCATGCCTTGTGCTGTATTTAATTTGTAGCTCCCATCTCTGCCTGTTAGTCCAGCACTGAATGTTTTCTTTCAGTATTTGCAAAGCAAATAGGCAATCCTCCCCTGCCTCCCTTCCCTTCCCTCTCCTTTCCTTCCCTTCCTCAGATTTGAACCCAAGACCTCCTGTCTCCAGGGCTGGCACTCTGTTCACTGAGCTTTTTGTTAGGTTAAGTAGTAGACCAGGAAATCCACTGTAAGGTGTTGTGAGGCAGGCATGGTATAGTAGAAAGAGCACTGGATTTAGACACAAAACACTTGTCCAGGCTGCACAACTGGGGACAAGCCCCACTACCATCCTGAGCTGAATAGGCTCATGGGGAAAGCATTTTTTAACTATAAAGTGTTTACAAACAGGAATTATAACTCTTATAGCTTTGTATCTCCACTAATCACCATAGCTTTCTGCATTCTTTTTCTTTTGTAAAATGAGGGTAGGCCAACTGCCTAACTAATAATGGATCAATGTTAATGGCTAATCTTTTTAAAAATTAAATTGTTTTCAATTAACAAGCTTTTGTTTTCCTTTCTATCTCCATAACCTACCTGTCTCCACTCAGAAGAAAAAATAGAAAAATAACACTCCTGTAAAACAGATATGTACTGTCAAGCATGACAATTCCCTACATTGGCCATGTCAGAACCACATCTTGTTCTGTAAGTTGAGCTCATCACCTCCTGTGGGAGGTGGATAGCAGACCTCATCACTCTGGGATCATTGCATTTTTCAGTATTCTTCAGTTTTTTAAAGTTATTCACTAGTACAGTGTTGGTGTATACATTGTTCTCCTGGTTCTATTTATTTTTTTCTTCATTATTTCATCCAGGTCTTATGAGGTTTTTCTGAAATCATCTCTTTCATCATCAGTTAACAGCTCAATGGTATCTTCAATTATATTCATGTACCATAATTTGTCTAGCCATTCCCCAGTTTGATGGATATCCCCTTATTTTCTAGTTCTTTGCCACTACAGAAAAAGCTACTATAAATATTTCTATAGATATGTATCCTTTTTTCTTTTTCTTTGGTTTAATGGCTAATCATTAAGAACCCTTACTTATGGCTCAGTGTGGTTCTATGATCTTGGGGAAGTTTCTAACCTTGGTCGGCCTCAGCTTCCTAGACTGTAAAATAGAGATAATAATGGAACCTTCCTCCTAGGGTAGTTATGAGGATCAAATGAAATAATATTTGTAAAGCACTTAACACAGTGCTTGGCACATAGTAAATACTTAAGCCCTTTCTCTCCCCTTCCCCATGAGAAGGCATCGTAATATGCTGGGAAGAGCACTGGTCTGAGAGCCAGGAGACCTGTGTTCAGGTGCTGACTTTGGTATTTTTTTTTTTTAACCCTTAAAAAATTATTCCAGCTTGGAGTCAACACTGTGTATTGGCTCCAAGGCAGAAGAGTGGTAAGGGTAGGCAATGGGGGTCAAGTGACTTGCCCAGGGTCACACCGTCTGGGAAGTGTCTGAGGCCAAATTTGAATCTAGGACCTCCCATCTCTAGGCCTGGCTCTCAATCCACTGAGCTACCCAGCTGCCCCCTGACTTTGCTATTAACTAGCTTTATCTTCTTGGTTGAGTCACATTATCTCTAAAATCTTATTTTTCCACTTATACGTGGAAGAACTCAAACTAGCTAATATCTTACTATCCCTTCCAACTTTAAAGCCCCTGGCAGCTCTGATTTGACCTGTAAGGCTTAGCTGAGGGCTGTCACAGAAAATAGCTTCAGGGCCTAACGTCTGACTCAGGAGACACTTCAAACCTCTTCTGTGGTGGGAGCCACAGCCACTTGGGGCCCTGCCATGTAGGTCAGTCTCCAATCTATCTTTAAGCCTTGAATGGTTCAGCAGACTAAGTGTTCAACCGTATACTTGGAGTCCTGGTCATCTAAGGTTCAAAAAACTCAGTCTAAGAGGAGGAGGAGATGCCCTTCAGACTTGATGGCTGTTCCACTGCTGTTAGTCAACATACCATTCTGACCAGAAGCATTTCTATCTGAAGTGCTGTGTCTTTGTAGAATATCCCTTCCATGCTCCATTGTTAAGGAAACATTTTTTTCTTTTAAGTGTTAGATAGTCCACCATTGCCTCATTTCATTCTGGTCTTGATTGAACCACCAATTGACCCACATCAGACTTGGTCCAGTACCCTCTCAGAGAAAAATGGCATCCAGCCCCCAGTTTACATGACATTCTGTTTAGGGACAGGGAATTGGGTTTAGAGTTGTTTTGTTGTAATGGTGTTTTTTATCCTTTTTTCAAAATCTTCCCTAAAGAGCAATAAAATAGATAATTTCGATTATATGAAATTTAAAAACTTGCACAAGCAAAATGAATGTAGCCAAAATTAGAAGGAAAACAGGAAACTGGGAAAAATTTTTGTAGAAAGTTTCTGATAAAGGCTTCATTTCTCAAATTGAGCTAAATTTATAAAAATAAGAGCCAATGCCTTATAAATGGTCATATAAACAGGCAATTTTCAGAATAAGAAATCAAAGTAATCAATAGTCACATGAAAAAATGCTCTAAATCACTACTGATTAGAAAAATGGACTCTGAGATACCACCTCACACCTATCCAACTGGCTAAGAGGACAGAAAAGAAAAATGATAAATGCTAGAGGGGACACTAATGAATGCATCGTTGGTAGAGCTGTGAACTGATCCTCTCATTCTGGGATGCAATTTGGAATTATTCCCAAAAGCCTATAAAACTCTGCATATCCTTTGATCTAGCAATATCACTACTAGGTTTGTATCCCAAAGAGATCAAAGAAAAAGGGAAAGGACCCAAAAATATTTCTAGCAGTTTTTTTTTTTGTAGTACAAAAGAATTGGAAATTGAAGAGGCTTCTATTAACTGGAGAATATGACTGTGATGGAATACTTTGGTGTTATATAAGAAATGACAAACAGGATAATTTGGAAAGACTTATATGAACTGATGCAAAGTGAAATGAACAGAAGCAGGAGAGCATTGTTTACAATGACAACAATATTGAAGGATGATCAGCTATGAAAGAAAGCTGTCTGAGCAAGGCTGTGATCCAAGACAGTTTCAAAAGACCCATGATGAAAAAATGCTATCCACCTTCTGGAAGAACTGCTGAGCTCTGAGTGCAGATTGAAGCATACTTTTTAAACTTTATTATTCTATTTTGTTTGTGTGTTCTTTTGCAACATGGCTAATCTGGAAATGTTTTGCATGACTTCATATGTATAATTGAAATTAAGTTGCTTGCCTTTTCAAGAAGTAGGAGGGGTGGAAGGGAAGAAAGAGAGTTTCCATCTCAAAATTTAAAAAATATTGTTAAAATTTTTAAAATGTAATTGGGAAACATTAGATGAAATAATAATTAAAAAAAATCTTCCTTATACATCATTCTGCCCCCTAGGATCTGGTAATTGCCCTCTTTTTTTCTCCTACAGTTCTAATCAGGAGATCCAGACTTATGCCATCGCACTGATTAATGCACTTTTCCTGAAGGCACCTGAGGACAAGAGACAGGTATGTGGCTGCCTCTTTTAATAGCTTTTTCAATCTCTCTGGTCAGTAGCTACTGTCACGCTTGAAAGCATATGGGCTCTTAAGAGAGTTTTCCCCTACAAAGAAAAAAGCCAAAATCATCTTATCCTTCCTGTATTGAGACAGCATAGAGTAATAGAAAAGTAATGGATTTAAAGTCAAAGGAGCTGGGTTTGAATCCTGGCTCTCCCTGGATGACCTTGGACAAGTTGTGTAACCTCTCTGGACCCCATTTCCTCATCTGTCAAAGGAGAGGTTGTTAGATCAGGTGAGCTCTAAGTTCTGTGATCCTGTAAACTGTTTTTCTTATTCCATATCTGTGGTCCAAGTTCTTAGGTGCATCGTCATGTCAAAGAGAAAGGAAGGTGTGAAGCCTCTTTTGAGAACAAAAGGAACTCTCACATACCATGGCTGGGGCTTAATGCCTACAATATAAATTTTAGGGTTTAGGTTTTCCCTTCTAATACTGACAATCTATGGCTTTTTGCCTTTTCTGGAAAAAATTTTTATTTTATTTTTTTTGGTGGATATTTGGAGATGGGTTTGGGCAAGCTCAGAGCATTCTTTATTCTACCATCATGGCTCCTGGAAGTAGAAATCAGAAAAGGTGTTTATCCAAAAAGCATCACAAGGGCTATGGCCAGATCCCCAGGTTTCAGTGAGTGGGACAGTAAAAACCTTCAGGTCTTGGAAAACACAGAAGTAGAGGGCTTTCAGGGAATTTGCTTGAGGTTCCCTTGGTGACCTAACAATAACTAGCCCTCTTTGAGCCTGTTTCCTCAGTTTGTAAAGTGAGGCTATATATAATGATATCAATTGCATAGAATTACAAATGTAGGAATACTAGAGGGAATTAGGTTCCAGTGCTATCCAAATACCAAGTTGTTACTATCATTTGGTCTCAGGATTGTGCCAGTCCAAATCCCCATGGGATTATCCAAGCCTTTTGACACACTCTTGGCTGGAGGTCCTGGGGTGTCAATGCATCTGTCTGTGTCTGTCCTTGTTGTATGGCTTTGCTTTGTTAACCTCTTCCTTCCCAGTACTCATTTGCTCCTAAGCTGAAAGCTAATTCCTGTCTGCATCTCTTTGTGCCTTCTGCTGTCTGCCGGCAGGACAAGCTCCTTAATCCTCTAGACCTGCCTGTTACTGTAAGTAGCTCTGTCATGTTGGAAGGGCCCTGCTTCAACTCCCTTGAGATACAGTCTGCTTTTGGGTGGGGAGGCTGGGCCTGGCACTGAATAAAGGGACGTGAAGAGTGCTGTCCAGGGGTTCTGCATATTGTATCCACATCACTATAGGCCTCTATGTTTAGTCTAGAAAGATCAGGGCTAGAAGTAATAAATAATTTCTTTTCCACTTTACTGGAAGTAGCAGCAAACTTGTGTTGAGATTTGGAATGGGAAGGCCTAGTTGGAGTCCCAGCTTTGCTTCATACTGTTGTCAGTAAGACCTGGGGAAATTAAGTAGCCTTTCTGAGCCTCAATTTATCTATAAAATGGGGATAATAATTATCATACAATTCTCCCAGGGTTATTTGGAAGGATCAGTGAGATTCATTTTCATCCAACAAATGCTATGCACCTATCCTGTTCAAACCTGGGACTTGGTGCTGGGGATACAAAGATAGAAAATGGCACAGTCCTTCAAATAGCTTATAGATAATAGATTGAAAGCACTTTGTGAATTTTCAAGTGCTGTACAAATATGACCTAACTAATTAATTACTGCTTTGTGAGATTGAGCCATTTCTGTGAGAGGCCTCCGTTGCCTGGAGGTGGTTGCATTCAGCTCATTTCTTCTAAACCTTTTTCATGGTACCAGACTACTTTTCAAAAGGGGCATCCAGGTGTATTTTACTCCAAAGGTGAAGTGTAGAGCCAGCTTTGTGTCCCATTAATTTAGAATTGTGTATAAAATAAGGTAGCAAACTAGTCACATTGAAGACATGATAGGCAGAACTGTAAAACCTGGTTTTCTGGGATCATTAATCATAGGGACAAAAACCCAGTGTAGCTCAATAGCTAGGCCTGCAAAGAATCACTTTGTTAAGGCAAAAGACAGTGACTGACATTAATAGTGATAAATAGGAACATCCAAGAAAAAGTTACATCACCTTCATTGTGAATGGTGTGAGAAGGCAGAGATATGTAAGTTTAGGGAAGATTGCTTTTTTGAGGGTGGCAGGGTGAGCTAAAATTAAAAAAAAAATCTTGCTACATAAAGGGGAAAATTTCAGTTACCTGAAAATCCAGTTATGTGGAACAGCTCATTCCCCAACAATTCCAGAATAATAAATGTTAACTCTGTTCATAGGAACAGAATGCAGTTAAGAGGAAGGTGAATCTGTTAGGAGAAAAGTTTATGCTGGGAGTGGCTCCCTGCGATAATGACTCCTCAAGCTTCTGGCCTTAGCTCTGCCTCTTAAGTATGAAACCAACATGACCTCAGGAAGTCATTTTCTCTCTTTGGGCCTCAGTTTCTCTTTAAAAAGAGTTTGGATTAGGTAATGATGATGATAGTAATTAGATTCATTTAAAAGACCAAGTACCCGAACTGAAGCCCTCTCTCTGCTGTCCTGGTCTTGTGATCAAGGGTGGGAATGGGGAGTCACTGAACCTCTTGTACCCTGCCTCATCTCCTCTTTCTCCCCTAAGGGAGTTGAGTACAAAGAGCCT
Organism: Gracilinanus agilis; assembly: GCF_016433145.1. Classification (NCBI taxonomy): domain Eukaryota; kingdom Metazoa; phylum Chordata; class Mammalia; order Didelphimorphia; family Didelphidae; genus Gracilinanus; species Gracilinanus agilis. The sequence continues at coordinate 288,504,293 of NC_058131.1, forward strand.
GCTGTTTTTCAGCACAGCACACAAAGGTGTGCCTAAGTCAGGCTTTCTACCTTGATGAAAAGCACACCTCTCATATTTACAAAGGTTTTTGCTTACAACACTCCTTTGTGGTAGCTATTTCCAGTTTATAGATGAGAAAATTGTGTCCTAGAGGGGTGAGATGATATAGATGCTCAGGGACAGTGGACCAGGGAGTATTGGAGCCTTGGAGAGCTGTGATTCTAATACTGAGTAGAAATGCGATTCTCTGATGTTCTTTGTGGTTTCTTCCGCTGTTTACCCTCTTCCACTAGAATTAAGTTCTTTGAAACTTTTTTCTCTGTAGAATAGATATATTCAGTATCTCCCCTCTTTCTAAAGCACCAAGGAAACATGAATTATTTAAATGGAATTTGAGGGAGGTAGGAGCTAGAAGAATATTCTCTTGGTGCTTTTGAAAGCAGCATTTGGACAGGAGCTCTTGTAGCTACAGTCCCATGTGTCCATCTGAAATTGTTCTCATAGCTTAGGGAGCAGTACTGTCTGCCTGCCATCTGTGCTCTGTGTGAAGTGTCCATTTGATTTCTTCATAACATCTTTCTCAGACTAAACCAACCCACGTTTCTTTTTGAAGACAATACACTGGTTTACAGTATGAGTTATTTGGACTTGCACAAAAAAACATTTGGGAAATAAAAATGAAGTGGTTTTTTGGTTAAAAACAAGCAACTGGCTTTTCTTAATTTTACCACACATTATTTTCATGTCAACATAAAAACTTGAAAATGATAGCAAGACTAAGAATCAAGATGCATGTAGGATTCAAATGATGTGTTTACTCTGAAAAGGAGTTATAGGATGGGAACGGAGTGCATAGAAGGAAGCAGCATGAAACAGTGAAAAGAATAACATTTCAGGTCTGGAGACCTGGACTCAAGGCCTGGTTCTGCTGTTTGCTACCCCTGTTACCTTGAGCAAATCACTTAAGCTCTCTTGGCACAGTTTCCTCTTTGTAAACTGAGAGGATTTAAGGTGCCATTCTTGGTCTATGTGTGTCCTTCTCTTTCATCTCTTACTTACTTTGACTTTATTGACAGGATATGGCCAATGCATTTGCACAGAAGCACCTTCGGAATATAATCTTGAATGTAAGTGTGCGATACACAGTTATTATTTTTTTGGGAGGGGATATTGGTGGGTATCAAAGACTTCTGAAACACAGAACTCTGTCAACCAGGTGTGAGGGACTCGGGGCCCATCTCCAAAGATTATTGAGGAGCCTAGGGCTATCCTTAGTGGGTAGGTGGGCTTGGGACTTTCCAAATAGATTTTACACAGAAAGGGAAGGAAGAGCTCATGGTCCTTCTCCCATGGAGAATTTGTATCAGAGAACCAGGATCGTCTCTTATGAGGGACAAAGTTTTTGTCCATAGGAGAGAAACTGTGGTCCTTAAAAGTCTTATCTGTGTATTAAAGAGCAGTGCAGAAGATGAGGTTTGAATCATGGCTTTCTCTTAACCAGCTGTGTGACCTTGAGCAAGTTACTTAACTATTCTGAGCCTGTTTTCCTCATCTGGAAAATGGAGATAATATTACTCAAACTACCTCATAGGTACCTCATAGGAGGGTTGTGAGGAAAATATTTTGCAAATCTTAAAGTTTTATAGAAGTTATTACAGTCCTCAGGTATGGTTCTTCTACTCAACAAACATTTATTTTTCAAGTTTATTGATGCTTTTTGTTTTTATATCACATCATTTCTGAATGTAGTATTACATCTCCTCTGCTCCCCAACAAATCTTCCCTTTTATTGAAGATTTTTAAAGATTGTTCAACAAAACTGAGTAGACATGACTGTGTTTAACAGCTCATGTAGCATTCCACAACTTGTTCCCCACCTCTCCAGTGAAAGCAAATAGGTCCATATTTTCATCCCTTCTCTGGGTAAAACTTGATCATATGTAATTACATTGTGTTTGGTTTCATTTAAATGTTCTTTCCATTTAGGTTGCTGGAGTGCTTACACACATTGTTTTCCTGGTCTCTTTACTTTGCATCCTATCAATTCATCTTAGTCTTCTCATGTTTCTCTGATCTGCTCATATCTGTCATTTCTTATGTCTCAATACTATTTGATTCCATCCATATACAGTTTTTTTAGCTATTCCTCAGTTGATGGACACCTACTTTGTTTCTAGTTCCTTGCTCTCTAATATTTTTTTTCTCTCTCTGCTAAAAAATGTGACTGAATATTTTGATCTATATGAGAGCATTCTTTTTTATCTTTAATCTACTTAGAGCAGATGCCTAGAAATTGAAATTCTGAGTAAAAGGCTGTGGAAATTGTTCTGCCCAGTGGTTAGACCAGTTAGTAGCTCCACCATCAGATTGACAAAGATAACCAAAAAAGAAAATAACCATTTTTGGAAGGAGTATGGGAGGACATTGACTACTGATATAGCTCAGAATTGAACCAGCTGTTCTAGAAAACAATTTTTGGGACACTACCTAGAAAGTCGCCACATTGTACATGCTATTTGATCCAGCAATGCCACTTCAAGGCACATACTCCAGAGAATTAAAAGAAAAAGGGAAAGGACCCAATATGTACAAAAATATTCAGAGAAACACTTTTTATTGTAGCAAAAACCAGAAATTTAGGGAGTGCTCACTGATTGGGGAATGACTGAGAAAATTATGGCATTTGAAAAACATGGAATATTTCTGCATCATAAGAAATGACAAAAGGGATGTATTCATAGAAACTTGGGAAGATTTGCATGAAATGATGCAGAAGGAAATGAATAGAACCAGGAAAACAATTCTTATCCTGACTTTATAAATGGTAAAGAAAAACAATTTTGAAAGACTTACCTTTGAATTTGATGACCAGCTGACTTCAGAAGACTGATGATGATATTAATAATAATAGCTAACATTTATAGAGTACTTTAAGGCTCATAAAGTGTTACATTTATTATTAGCATCTCATTTGGTTCTCACAACAGCCCCATGAGGGAGGTGCTATTATCACTATTTTATAGATCAGGAAACTGAGGCTGCCAGAGGTTAAGTGACTTGTCCAAGATCACTCAGCTAGTAAGTGTTGGAGGGAGGATTAGCATTTAGGTCTTTTAATCCTAAATCCAGCACTTGATTCAATAAACCACCCATCTCCCAGACCAGTGATGGGCAAACTTTTTAAAGAGGGGACCAAAGGAAACAAAATGCTTATCTGTCAGTCTGTTTCTAAGGCAACTCTTTCCGAAGTTTCATTGTATTGTGTCCTACTCTTTGTATTCATCAGATTAGGAATAATGTCACTCTGCTGGATAGAACATTTCAGGGGGCCACATCTGGCCCTCCGGCCGTAGTTTGCCCATCACAGTCCCAGATAGATGATGGACTAAAGGTGTAGAATGAAGTAGACCCATTATGGAGATGGCCAGTGGGTAGATTTATTTTACTTGGTTATACATATTCATTAAAAGGGGAGGGATTTTTGTTTTTTTGTTTTTATTTAATTTGGGGGAAAGAAGAAAAAATTTGAAAGAGAGAGGGTGGCTAGTTATGTTGATGTCCCCTCAAAAGAAAAAAAAAACCATCCATTAAACATTTTAAAAATCCTCTGAAGAGAGAGCAGCTGGGTAGCTCAGTGGATTGAGAGCCAGGCCTAGAGACGGGAGGTCCTAGGTTCAAACCCAGCCTCAGACTCTTCCCAGCCGGTGTGACCTTAGGCAAGTCATTTGACCCCCCATTGCCTAGCCCTTACCACTCTTCTGCCTTGGAGCCAATATACAGTATTGACTCCAGGATGGAAGGTAAAGGTTTAAAAAAAAAAAAAAAAAAACAGCTGAAGAGAACAGAAAGCAATTCCGGAGGGAATAGAGACAACCAGGACAGCCTGGTGAGTTTGTATACCTCTTAAATAAATACAGGTTGCAAATAATAGAAATTCACTATTTCATCTACATTCCTCTCATTTCTGTTCTTTTATATGAAAATGCTCATTGGTATTTAAGTTCAGAATAATAAAGTATAAAATTTTTTAAAAAGAAAATTAGTGAGAAGAAAGGGATTAATTAAAGGGCCAGCTCTTGAAAACATGAAAGGGAATGGGACACAAAGAAAGGGGCTTTACTTTGGCAAGGATGTCTTCTGACAAGACTAGAGAAGGAGACAAGAGAAGATAATGAGGAGGTAATTTGAATTGTTCAAGTAAGAGCCTTTGCTTTCTTTTTTAAAAATATTTTTTATTTTTAAAATCTTTTAAAACATGCAAAACACACTTCTGTATTGGAATTTGTTGTAAAAGCAAACTCATGTATAACCAAAACCTCAAAATAAAACCATAAATATACCAATGTGAAAGATGACTCCAACAGTTCTTTTTCTGGAGGTGGAGAGCATTCGCTGTCATGAGTCTTTCAGGATTGTCCCGGATCATTTCATTGCTGAGAGCAGCCAAGTTTTCACAGATAATCATTGTTCAATATTAGTGTTATTGTGTATAATGTTCTCCTGGTTCTTCTTATTTCACTCTATGCTGAAGTCATCTGGCTTATCATTTCTTAAAGCACAATAGTATTCTATCACCAATATGTAACATAATTTATTCAGCCATTCCTCAATTGATGGACATCCTCAATTTCCAATTCTTTGCCACTACAAAATGAGTTGCTGTAAGTAACAAGTAGGCCCTTCCCCCCTTTTTATTATCTCTTTGGGATACAGACCCAGTAGTGGCATTATTAGATCAAAGGATATGCACAGTTTTATAGCCCTTTGGGCATAGTTCCAAATTGCCCTCCAGAATGGTTAGATCAATTCACAATTCCACCAAGAACATATCAGTGTCCCAATTTTGCCACAACCCCTCCAACATTTATTATTTTCCTTTACTGTCATGTTGGCCAATCTGATAGGTGTGAGGTAGTACCTCAGAGTTGTCTTAATTTGAATTTCTTTAATCAAGAATGATTTAGAACATTTTTTCATGTGATTATTGATAACTTTGATTTCTTCATCTAAAAATTGTTGGTTCATATCCTTTAACTATTTGCCAGTTGGAGAATGGCTTGTATAATTATAAATTTTATCAGAGACATGTTATAGAATTTTCCCCCAGTTTGTTGTTTTCCTTCTAATCTTGGTGACATTCATTTTGTTTGTATAAAAGCCTTTTAATTTAATATAATAATCATAATTATTCATTTTACATCTTATAATGCTCTTTATTTCTTGTTTGGTCATAAATTCTTCCCTTTTACAAAGATCTGCCAGGTAAACTATTTTGTGTTCCCCTAATTTAGTTATAGTAGCACTATATATCTAAATCATATATATCTATTTTGACATTATTTTGGAATAGGGTGTGAGATATTGGTCTTTATCTAGCTTCTGTCATACTGTTTTCCAGTTTTCTCAGCAGTTTTTGTTAAATAGTGAGTTCTTATTCCCAAAGCTGGGATCTTTGGGTTTATTGAACACTAGGTTGCTAAGTGCCTTTGCTTTCTTGATAAAACATTTGTCAAGATTTTCTGCTCAGAAGGATGGAGTATGATGCAGTGGTAGATGTCTTAAGAAGAAAAGAAGTTATCAGGGGTTTGTAATGCAGATTCTCTCAAGGAAGAATAGAAGACTTCTGTAATAGGTTCTTTCATTCAATCCTCTCCTCCTTGCCCTTTGGATTTTTCAGCATGTAATTCGAGGTAATCGACCAATCAAAACTGAGATGGCTCATCAGCTCTATGTACTTCAAGTTCTGACCTTTAACCTTCTGGAAGAAAGGATGATGACCAAAATGGACCCTAATGATCAGGTTAATGCTGGGCCCCCAGTGATACTGCTCTCTGTCCTACAACCAGGGAAATGAGAAATCTCAAGCATATGTCATATAACCTGCTTTTTGTGAGAGGTAACTGACTCATGACCCATCCTAGTTAGTGACGTCTCCTCTAAGACATATTTTCACCTATCTCTGGAAACTTTTAAGATGTGGCACTAACACACCCTCCTGATCAACCCAGAGGAAAGGGTCACTTAGCTAAGTCTTTTTCCTTCTTTGTCCTGAAAAAGAGGTGGTAACACTCTTTCTTTATTTCAGAAGCAGGGGACAGTGGATGGGGAACATGGTATATAATGTCAGGCCTGGTTGTTGTATTGATAACCTTTGCTGAACTTATTTTGGATTTCTTTTTTTAGTCTTCATTGTAAGGTATGGTTGGTTCTCTGGGTGGGGAAAGGACATTGGCAAATGTAGGCAATGTTAAAAAGCAAAAGAAAAAAGATAGAGATGGTACCACTGATGGTACAGTTGGAACTAGAAAGGATTCTCAAAAAGGCTGCCCTATTTATTCTTCCAAGTATACGTTGGGTAACTGAGCAACTATATTTGTTTCTCCTCAGGCACAAAGAGACATCATATTTGAATTAAGGCGAATTGCATTTGATGCAGAGTCTGACCCTACGAGCGTCACTGGGAGTGGGACAGAGAAACGAAAAGCCATGTACACCAAGGACTACAAGATGCTGGGATTCACTGTATGTACCCCAGTGACCCTCTCCTACCCATGCCTTTAGCCTTGTCTCTACTCCCTGGGCTTCATGGTTATAAGCCTCAGGTTCCTGGGAATTTGCTAGGTCATAAATAAAACTTGAACCCCAGAACTGGATCCACAGGTAGAGCTGCCCTTTCACAAATTTAGTCATAGCTAACCTTTACAGAGTGCTTTAAGGTTAGAGACTGAATATGCTATACTTTGATGCTTACAACAGTCCCAAGAGTTTAGTACAAGGATGATTATTCCCATTTTACAGAGGCAAAATGACTTACCTGAAGTTACAAAACTTTTTTTGTTTTATAAAAACCCTTATCTTTTGTCTTAGAATTAGTACTAAGGATCACTTCCAAGGCAGAAGAGTGGTAAGAGCTAGGCAATGGGGGTTAAATGACTTGCCCAGGGTCACACAGCTAGAAAATGTCTGAGGCCAGATTTGAACCTAGGGCCACCCGTCTCCCATCAACTTTCTATCCTGATTCTCTATCTACTGAAGTATTTAGCTACCTCTACAAAACTTTATCAAGAAGAATCATTATACTGTAATATCTGTCTAGTCATAAAAGGCCAGCATGGGTGGCTGAGCATAGCCTTTAGGGCAAGGGGGCAGTGGTTTCACAGAATTGTTGAGAGGAATTTTCCCTTTGGATGATGAAACACACTGGGTGAGAGGTGCTAATGTTCATGTTGAGTTTATTTTTTCTTATAGAACCATATTAACCCAGCAATGGACTTCACCCAGACTCCTCCAGGGATGCTGGCTCTGGATAACATGCTCTACTTGGCTAAAGTCCATCAGGATACCTATATTCGGGTAAAGGCAAAAAAAAGCTTGCCTTGCACCTTGGTTCTTGATCACATTCCACCAGGTTTTTGTCTCTCTGACCCTTTCTCTTTCCTGGCAGATTGTCCTGGAGAATAGCAGTCGGGAAGACAAGCATGAATGTCCCTTTGGTCGAAGTGCCATTGAGCTCACCAAAATGCTGTGTGAAATCCTGCAGGTTGGGGAACTGCGTAAGTCTCTCACACTGCTCAAAACTGTTACAAGAATAACAGTGCACTTCCTAGTCATATGTCAGAGTGCTTGATGTATAGTACTTCTTTTGCTTTCATGACATGGTAGGGTGTGCCAGTATTATTCCCATTTTACAGTTGAGAAAACCGAGGATAGAAAGGTTCAGTAATTGGTCCATATACAGAGCTAAGGAATGGCTGTCAGGCCTGGGATCCAGGCTTTTTTATGGCAAAACCAGTGGTCTCCAGGATGCTTACACCCCTTCCCTAGTGTAGTGGTTGTGGGAGATGGAGTGAGTGAGGTGAGGCTGCCTCCTGAAGAGCACCTTTCACACTGTGTGCTTCATCATCCAGAGGCAGAGTTCTTCTGAACAGTTCTGTGAAACCACTGCCCCCCTTGCCCCGAAGGCTATGCTCAGGCACCCATGCTGGCCTCTTAAGACTAGATGAATATTTGGTGCAACAATTCCTTTTGAAAAATTTTTGTGGGGGCAACTTGATGGGCCATTGGATAGAGAGCTAGGCCTAGTAGGGGTAGAACTCTGACTGGAGTCTCAAGAGCCCAGAGTTCGAGTCCTAGCCCTTCCACTTTGTGTTTACTGGGTGATCCCCAGAGTGGGGTATCTCTCTCCTAGAACTGTTGCTAGGAAAGCTCTCTCTACCCTTAAAACATTGTAAAATGGGAGAGGGGTAATTTTGTAGATGAGGAAAACCAGGCTCAGAGCCTGTGGGGCTCTGGCCCAGGGCTACACAGCTGATAAGAAGCAGAGGCCAGTCCCTATTGCAGGACTTGGTGACTACTTACCAGCGCCCCCATGGCAACCCCGAAGAGGTTAGTTAGTCCATGGAGATGAGCCTAGACCAGTAATTAGTTAATTAGTCAGGCAAACTTTTTAAAGAGGGGGCCAAAGGAAAGGAAATGCTTATCTGTCAGTCTAAGGCAACTCTTTCGAAGTTTCGTTGTATTGCATCTTACTCATTGTATACGTCAGATTAGGAATAATGTCGCTCTGCTGGATAGAACATTTCAGGGGGCTGCATCTGGCCCGCAGGCTGTAGTTTGCCCATCACTGGCCTAGACTGCTTTGACACTGGCTCACCCATTCTCTTTCCCCCAAGCATAGGCAGGAGAAGGGAGAGCAGCATCCAAGGGTAGGCCAGGGAAGCATCCTATAGTCCCAAGGAAGGTCCTCGGTTAGACCCCTATGTGATTTGCTTTTGTAAGAAGTATCAACTAAGTAAGATGTTTGCTGATCAGAGACACCATGTGGGCCCTTCTGACTTAGGATGTAAGGATAAAACCCTTCTGGGCTCAGGTCCTGGCCTGTATCAGGAAACAGGTTGGAGGGGTCAGGAAGGAGGAAAAACTCTCCCTCCTCCTGAGGCCAGTCTGAGAGATATCTTCAGGTGATGGCCAGGCCCTCACACAGTTTCTGGGTTTCTTGGCCATGTTTTCTCTCTGTCTTTGAAGCCACAAAGGTCCTAGATCTGGGTTCTTGGGCAGGTTCCTTATCCTTTTCCCATGTCCTTCCCTCGCCCACAGCAAATGAAGGACGGAATGACTACCACCCAATGTTCTTCACTCATGACCGAGCATTTGAGGAGCTCTTTGGAATCTGCATTCAGCTGCTGAACAAGACTTGGAAGGAGATGAGGGCGACAGCAGAAGATTTCAACAAGGTCATTGTTGTGCTGGGGAACCTGCCCAGGACAGAAAGAGCCAAGCTGACTGTGCTTCCAGCCGAGACATTAAATTGAGAGACCAATGATAATCACAGCACCTGTGCCTAGTGTATCTTAAGGTTTACAGTCTCATTGGGCTATTGGAAGAAGGCATTGCAGATACCATTATCCCCACTTCCAGAGGAGGAAACTCAGATTTGGATAGTAGCAACTACCAGAGCTGTAACAAGGGCATTGTAGTCAGCGTTCTGCCTTGGCACCTAGTTAGAATCATGTTATGCAGTGTGTTTCCATATAAAATTGAAAGCAATAATTGAAGGTATTTGGTTCAGAAACTTTCCTAACACTTGTAGCTTTGGGCAAGTAAACTCCTTTATATCTAAACATTTTGCAAAGAAGTTTTATTTTTAGATCTCATAGGATTTGCCAGAGTTGAAACACCAAGGCATAGTTATTCATTCAGCAAATATTTCTCAAGCATCTGGGTCAAGGCCCTTTGCCTCTTAGAGCCTCAGCTCCCTCATCTGTAGAATGGAAATAAGGATTTCATTGTCTGCCCACAGGCTTATTTTAAGGAAAGCACTTTCTTGAACCTTAAATCACTGTGAAAATGCAAATTATTACTTCTAAAAGCCCTCAAGGTGCTAAAAGAGTTTTTAAAATCCTCACAGACTTAGAAAATGTCAGCTGTGGAAGGCACCGTGGAGGCAATCTAGCCCAAACTCATCATTTTACAAAGAAGGAAATTGAGAATCAGAGAGGGGAAGGATTATTTCAGTAAGGCCTTCACTGATGGCATGGCAAATGTTTATTTTTCTTTAATTGACTTTACCCTTCTTCACTTAGTAACTGTTTCAAACCTCAAAATAGTCTTCCTAAGGTATTGGTCTGATTATATAGCTACCCCATTTATAAACCTTTGGTGGCTCCCTATTGCCTGTGAGATAAAAAATTCGTTAATTAGTCAGACATTTAAGGCCTCCATAATTTGACTTCCATCTGTCTTTCCATTTCTATTTCATATGACTCCTTCACAAACTCTACATTCTAGTCAACCTACACTACTAACTATTCCACAAGCCCAATACCTCCTTTTCCACCTTCATGCATTTATACAAGCTTCCATGTGCCTAGATTGAATTTGTCCCTCATTTCCACTTTTCAGGCCTTATCTTTCTTTAAAGCTCATCTCGGTTGTCATTTTGTACTTGAAGCCTTCTCTGATAACCTCAGTTGTGAGAATTCTCTTTCCTCAATTTTCCTTTTACTCTATTTAGTCTTTCTCATGTTGAATCTCTCCATAGAAGAAGAAGGAGAATGTCTTGTTTTTTGTAGCCTCTGTAACTATCAAGGATCTTGTATGTAGTAGATGCTTTAGGAGTGTTTTGAAATGAATTCTATTCTAATGAGTTCTCTGGACTACACACAGAGGTAGTGGTAGGAGCAGGACGAGAGTCCAGCTCTCCCAGCCCAGTGCCTCCTGCATACCAGCATCCATTTCTCCCAAAAGATGCTCATTGTCTTTTTCTCTCAGGTTATGCAAGTAGTACGAGAGCAGATCACCCGGGCTTTACCCTCGAAGCCTAACTCTTTAGATCAGTTCAAGAGCAAACTTCGGAGCTTGAGTTACTCTGAGATTCTGAGATTGCGTCAGTCTGAGAGGATGAGTCAGGATGATTTCCAGTCCCCACCGATTGTGTAAGTCTTGTGGGACAAGAAAGAGGAAGCAACTGCCAGCTCTAGATCTCTTTGAGATGTTCAGCTGCCTCCATGGGCTAATCCTTTCTCTGGTGTATATCCTTTCCCAGGGAGTTAAGGGAGAAGATCCAGCCAGAGATCCTGGAGCTAATTAAGCAGCAGAGGCTGAATCGGCTCTGTGAAGGGAGCAGTTTCCGGAAAATTGGTAACCGTAGGCGGCAAGGTGAGATGGTGGGCAGCTCCCAACTGTTCTGATCCTGATTCACAGAAGTCTTTGGGGAAGGATACAATCCCACTAGGACCAACATACCTTAAGAGTACCTGATGCAGAGAACAGATTTAGAACAAACTTTCTTTTGCTTCTCCTGGGTTTTTCCCAAAGCTTCCTCTGATGACATGCCTGAAGTGAGGAAGCCTAGACTCAGATATCTCTAGATATATGACCCTGGACAAGGCAGTTCCTCTGCCTCAGCCACTTTTTCCTTGTCAGAAAAATGGGGACCATATTAGACCACCTACTTCAATGAATCACGAGTATATTTTAAAGGCCAATTATGTGTTAGGTATTGTACTAGATACTAGGAATTTAACTATAATGGATGAAACAATCCCTTCTGAACAGAAGATTGCATTCTTTTTAAAAAATAGCTTTTATTGGGATATTTTTAGCAGAGATTATATTTGAATAGGGAAAGAATAAGCACAGAAGTATATTGTAGAATATATACTAATAAGTACAAGGTAGTTTGGGAGGGAGAGCATTTGGGAAGCTTAGAAAAGACTTCATATAGAAGGTACGGTTTGAGTGCCATCTTCTTTTTTCCAGAACATTATTTTTTATCTATTTTAAACATTCATTTAAAAAATTTGAATTCCAGATTTTCTCCCTCCCTCTAGTCCCCCCATCGATTGAGAAGTCAGGCAATATGACATTAATTATACATGTAAAGTGATGCAAAGCATTTCCATATTAGTCATTTTGTCCTCTCCCCCCCACTCCCTCAAATGGCAAGAAAAAGAAAGAAAATGAAAAAAGTATGCTTCAGTTTATACTGACCTCCATCTTGAAGGATGGAGGGGCACTTTGGGGCAGAGGTGAGGAGGAAGGACATTCTGGATGTGGAATTTACAGAGAGGAGATGGGAGTGTATCATGTAAAGAAGAGAGTGAAGGCCATGTCCAGATCTCAAGATAGGGGAGGGGGAGGCTGGGACAAATTCCTCCCAGGGTTGTTATAGGCAAAATATTTTGCAAACCTCTCCACACTTTAGAAATCTGAGCTGTGAGGATTTAGGATTATTATTCATGTATTTCAGAGCGGTTCTGGTATTGTCGCCTGGCCCTGAACCACAAGGTTCTGCACTATGGAGACCTAGATGACAACCCTCAGGGAGAGGTGACCTTCGAATCCCTGCAGGAGAAAAGTAGGTGCAGCCTTGTTACTCTTTTGATGGGTAATGGAAAGAACACTGATTGGAAACTTGTTTTATAGTGCTGATCTGGTCTCCTAAGTTCTGGTGTGACCTTGGGCAAGTCACTTCCCCAGTCTGAGCCTCAGTTTTTCATCTCTAAAATGGGAATAATAAATTATGTCCTACCAGGAAGCAATGTGCGATAGTGGAAGGAGCACCACTTGGGGCTGGAAGGCATGGGTTCAATTCCTGGCTTAACCATAAATTAGATATATAACCCTAGACAAGGCTGTTTCTTCATGTATCAAATGGGAATGATAATAATTGCCATTCTTGTCTTAGGGAACCTGTGATGAAAGTGCTTTGTTGAATGTAAAGCAGTATAGAATTTTGAACTGTTTTTATGAACCTACCCCATTTGATTTTTGTGAGGATTAAATGAATGTGAAAGTGCTTTGGAAAATGGAAAATGCTCTCTAGTGTCTAAAGTGTTGGAGATATTGTTATAAACCTTGTAGAATGGGTGTGAAGGCTGTTATAAGGAAGAGAGGGTTATGGCAAGTGCAGGGGACAGATAGAGAGGAGGAAAATTCTGGAATGTTGGATAAAGAGGGGTTAACCTGAACTGAGGGGGTTAGTTTTCTCTCTGCATGTCCTGGGAGAGTGGCTGGCTGTCCTTAGGCTGGCTTATCCTATCCTATCCTATCCTATCCTATCCTATTCTATCCTATCCTATCCTATCCTATCCTATCCTATCCTATCCTATCCTATCCTATCCTATCCTATCCTGTCCTGTCCTGTCCTGTCCTGTCCTGTCCTGTCCTGTCCTGTCCTATCCTATCCTGTCCTGTCCTATCCTGTCCTGTCCTGTCCTGTCCTGTCCTGTCCTGTCCTATCCTGTCCTATCCTGTCTGCTGTCCTTTTGTTATCTGGCTGCTGTTATTTCCCATGGAGAAGAACCTTGTGAATCCTGAACCATCTGTCTGCACTAGTTGTAAGACTAGGTCTGGGTCCTTTTTAGTTCTAGGACCTTTCCCTAGGCCCTGCCAAGCTTGCCACAGACCATTACCTCTAATACCAACTAAGGTGGGCTTAGTACAGGCTAAATAGAGCAGAGCCTGGGATTTCTTTAGGTCAGAGAGATGAGGGATTAGTGTAGACCAAAATTCTCTGAAGACTCTCCGCGAGGAGACATTTAGATCCCGGGGACTTTAGGTAGTAGAAATTAGTGTCAGGGCTATCCCATTTCCCTTTTGACCTTTCCCTATTAAAATAAACACACCTTTCCTGTTACTCAGTGGTCTGTGTGGTGGTCTCAGACCAGGCTTTGGCCTGGTCAGAGTTAACTGTTGGCTTTCAACTCACAGTGTAACATCTTGTTACTGGCCCAATTGCATCTATTTCACCCTAAAAAGCTCCCTAATACAAGGCCCATGCCTGGGGGAAATCCTTGGGACAGATGGGTTGTTGCCCCACATTCCTCTAACCTTTCATTTTTCAACAGACATTAATCATTGGCTGAGTGGGGCAGCTAGGTGGCTCAGAGGATAGAGTAGTCGGCCTAGAGTTGGGCGGTCCTGGGTTCAGATTTGGCCTCAGACACCTCTAGCTGTATGACTCTGGGCAAGTCACTTAAGCCTAGCCTTTCACTGCTCTTCTGCTTGGGACCAATGTTTAGTATCAATGCTAAGAAAGAAGGTCTCTGATAAAAGCCAGAACTAGAACGATGGCCTTATCAGTGGAGCAGAGGGAACAAGGAATATGATAGAGGCAGGATCAGCAGGATGTTTGTTCTGCATACTGGAATGCTTCCCCCTTTCCTTTCTCCCTTAGCATCCCCAGCTTCCTTTAGGTATCATTTTAGGTGCCAGCTTCTCCAGGAGGTCTTCCCTAATCTCCTTAGCTGCTAGTTCCATCCCTTCTAAGGTTACCTTTGTCTGCTGGATTTATCCTGTATGGTCACATTTAGCTATGTCATCTTCCTTATTTGTGTGTAAGCTCCTTGAAGGCAGGAACAGTTTGGACTTTTTTGGGTATCCCTGTCTTTTATGACACATAGCAAGCACTTAAAAAGTGCTTGTTGATAGATTGCTATATATGGGGAGAAAGAGGGAAGGGTCACGGATGATTCCAAGATTTCAAGACTTTGGAACCTGCAGTGACCCTCCAGAAGTCCTGGCAGGGCCATTGGGCAATCCTGTAAGGTAAGTAGGGCAAGTTGTAGCTTATCCATTTTACAGATGAGGAAACTGAGACTAAAAGAAGTTAAATGACTTGCCTTAAGATCACATGGCTAGTAACTAGGATTCATACTCAGACACTAATCAGAAAGTAGGAATAGTGATACGAAGTACTCCCACATAGCCATCCTGTCCTATGGTGCCAATTATAAGTCCAGATCCTTTGGGCAATCTATTTTCTTTTTTAAAAACAACAACAACAACAAAATTATCATTGTCACTTCTCTATATAACCCCCTTCCCCCCCAAATAACTACCTTTTATAAAATAAGTTAAGCAAAACTAATACCTTGTTTGTCTCTGGTTTTGTCTGCCTTATTCTTCACCCATAGTTCACCATCTATTTGCCCAGAAGAGAGAATTAAGTGTCCAGTTTTCTGGAGTAATTGATTGTTGCACTGACTAGAGTTCTGAAGACTTTTAGTATACCTTTCTCTACATAATTGTGGTCAATGAGCAGATTGTTTTCTTAGTTCAATTTTCTTCTGCGTCTGTTCTTAAAAGTCTTAAGTTTCTTTGAATTCTTTTTGTTTGTCATTGTTCATAGTACAGTAGTATTCCATTATAGACCTGTTTGTTTGGCCATTGCCTAAAATGATTGCACTCATTTTGTTTCCAGTTTTTTACTAGCACAAAAAAATGCTGCTATAATTGTTTTGCATCTATGGAACCATTCTCCCTATTTTTGAAATCCTAAGTATGGTTTGTATTGTTATTTCTGGTTCAAAGTATATGTATGGTTTAGTGTAATCCCAAATTATTTTCCAGAATAGTTATACATATATAGTGTGTCAAGATGCCCATCTCCTCATAGTCCCTTCAACCTTTACTATTTTCATTTTTTGTCATTTTGATCAATTTGATGAATGTGTGGTTTAACCTTGGTGTTCCTTAGATATGCATTTCATATATTGTTAGCAATTTAGAATATTCTTTCATATAGTTGTTGATAGCTTGTGTTTCTTCTTTTGAAAACTGCCTGTTTACATTTTTGATATTAGCTTAAAAAAACCACCCCCCAAAACCTTGCCCTAGATGCCAACTTATAGTTTCAGGCTCCTTCCCTGTGACCATTTCTCTTTTTTAGTTCCTGTTGCAGATATCAAGGCCATTGTCACTGGAAAGGATTGTCCTCATATGAAAGAAAAAAGTGCTCTCAAGCAGAACAAGGTGAGTTAGGTACTGATCTGAGTCTGTGTGTCATCGGCTGAGGACTAGGGAGCTAAGTGTGTCATAGGCAAAATATTAATGTATACGAGTTGTTTGATGAGAGATGCATGCCTCATTTATGTACCATCTATTTCCTTGCTTGCCTGCCTGGGGCCCTTGATTGGCCTTGGACTGTAGCATATGAAGGTGGTAAATTGTTCAGAGTTTGGGTTAAGGCCTCTTGAGGAAAGATGAGATTCTTCTGATGCTTCAAATTAACTATATGTGGAGAAAGAGTGTCAATTGACTGAGAATCAGAATAACTGGGTTCTACTTTAGGTCTTTCATTAACTTGATGTGTGACTTTGGACAAGTCACATCTTTTTTCTGGGTTTCCCACATGGTGATAGTTTCTGCCCCACCTAGTAGCAGTATGGTGGAATAGAAAGAAAAACAAACTGAGAGCATGAAGACCTCACTCATTCTTATAGTGAAGGGGTGGTGGTAGACAAGATAATCTCCAGGTGGTGACACCCTTTGTTTAAAGAGTCCTTCCAGCTTGGACATTTTATCTTCTGAGGTCCTTCCCAACTTTCACGTTCTATGATAATGTGATTTCCTCTTCAGGAAGTATTGGAATTGGCCTTCTCCATCCTGTATGATCCTGATGAGACCTTAAACTTCATCGCTCCTAATAAGTATGAGGTGAGAATAGGGCTCTTCTTGCAAGAAGGAAGATGCTGTGTGTATTCTAATGTAATGGGAAAGCATTGGACTGGGAGTTGAGAGGCCAGATTCCCAGCCCCTTCTCACTAGCCATAGCAGTTAGTTTCTGAGCCTCAGTTTCATGCTATGCAGAATGGAGATGATATTTGAACTATCTCTCCTGGGTCTTAGGGGAAAAGGTGCTTTGAGAACTGTAAGACATCATATCAAGGTGACCTGTTTTTATTGCAGTTCTTTAGAGGGGAAGAAGAGAAGGGGCAAACTCAGCTAGGTCTCTGGGGTAGCTACATTTGATTTCAGGTGCCTGCCCATATGGGAAAAGGGGGTACCAAAGAGTGGAGCCCCAAGGAGATTGTCTGAGGGACAAAGTTTCCCATTGCCACCCACTTCAACTTGGAGGGCTAATGAATATCACTGGGGATGACACAATTCCAACCCACATCCCTGCTCCCATCTCCACATGATGGGGAAAGAATGAATGCGAATGAGGCTTACAAACTATTAATTTAGTCGTTGGATATTAAATCAGCAAATGCCCATTGGTGCTTGGCCCTGGGAAGGTAAAAACCGAGGCTTGGCTCTGGATCTCGGGGGATTTCCAGTTTAGCAGAGGGGTAAGAAAATCAGCAGGTTATAAGGGTCCTCTTCTCAGCCAGACCTGTGATTCTCAGCAGTGTGGAGAACTCTCTGCATGTGGAAAATACTGCTGCTGATGCACACCAGCCATTCAGCTGTAATGTGGAGGCCTAGAGAGTCTCCTGGGATTGGTGAGAAAGTTTCATGAAATGGAGCTGAAGAGACTTTATTAAGTACTTTCTAGGTCCCAGCACTGTGCCCAGGGCAGAAATGTTAATTGAAAAGAGAGGCTGGCCTTCCATTCTAATTAGGTAGACAACAACCCTGTAGGAGGGTTTAGTGTTAGGGAAGATGATAAAGTCCTGGTGCCATGACTGACTTGGGGGAGCAGTGGTCCAGCAATTGACTGTTGAGAAGAGGGCCGAATCTGGCCTCTGGCATTTCCTAGCTATCTGGCCTTGGGCAGATCACTTACCCTACCTGCCAATTTCCCTTCATCTATAAAATGAGGGTAATAACAGCATCTACTTCCCAGGATTGTTGTGAAAATCAAATGAGATAATAGTCATAAAGCATTTAGCATAGTGCATGGCACATAGTAGGTGCTATATAAATATTAGCTCTTCTTGATGTTGAATGATGGGCTTGGCATCAGGAACCTCTGATGTAGACTGTGCCTCTTAACACTTCATGACTGTGTGGTAAAGGGCATAGACATTTCACTTTCTGAGTCTTGATGTCTTCATCTATAAAACGGGACTGATAGATTGCTGTTTTCAGAGGCTAATGTGAGAAAAGCTCTTTGCAAACCATCAAGTCCTAGAGAAGTGAGTTGTTGTTGTTCTCCACAGTACTGTATCTGGATTGATGGCCTCAGCGCCCTCCTTGGCAAAGACATGTCTAGTGAGCTGACCAAAAGTGACCTGGACACCCTGCTGAGCATGGAGATGAAGCTTCGGCTGCTTGACCTGGAGAATATCCAGATTCCCGAGGCCCCTCCCCCTGTCCCCAAGGAGCCCAGCAGCTATGACTTTGTCTACCACTATGGCTGAGTTGCTGTCCCAGGAGTGGGGATTGGGCCCGGGAGGAAGGTGCTTAGATGCTGGGGCCTTGTCCTTTGCTTGTATAGAATTCATGCTGACTGTGGTGGCCAGGTGAACGCCACTCATTCCTCAACCCCATGTCTTAGACCGAAAAGCTTCCTGTTGATGCCAGTCAGCTAAAAGTAAGGAAGTGGAGGCTTGTGCCCTCCCTTCTTTCCACTGTGGATCAGACTCTGGGGCCTGGAAAGGGAACATCGTGCAAAAGTTGTAACACTGGGGAGCAGACAGCATCTCTTCTGTTCTCCAGGCGGGGCGACCCTGAGCTGGCTGGCACAGACAATGCATACACTTGTCCTGAGGTGGCAGCACTTAGGTGGCTGGCCCCTGTATGACCTGGAGGTGGCCCCATACAGCTCTCCTGTGGTGGGGGGCAATTGGGGGCAGAGGCCCAGTGCAGAGAGAACCATAAGAAGGACAGCCCAAAGGTGGCAGCCCAGCTGCATTGTATATATAGAGGAAAGCACCGAATCCCATCTCCTCTGCTGGTGAGGACTCCTTTTGTGCCCATCTCCCCACACGGGTCCAAGTTATTGCTGCTGTTCTTGTGGAAGTGCAACTCTAATGTTTCTCTAAATTCTGAAACTGCTGCAGCTCTCCTACCCAGGAATTGGCAGGGCAGCCAGAGGTTTCAAATGGCTCTCTGTTGGGGTTCCTTGCAGTTGAAATGCCATATGGCTGCTTCCTACCTTCTCTGTCAGAAGTAGCTTTGCCTCTTAGAAGCTAGAGTCAGTGGAACAAACTATGGTACTCTTGTTTTTTGGCTATGGGTGATGTTGCTTTATTTCATAGAACCTAAGGGCCTGAAGCATGAATTCCTTCTTTAGAGCATCCCTAACGGGTAGTCATCTAGCTTCTGCTTGCTGACTTTCAGTAGTGCAGAGCTCACTACCTCTAGAGACAGCCCCTTCCATTTGGGATGGCTCTTATTGTTAAGAAGTTCTTCCTCATTTTGGGCCTTATTTTATCTCTATGTAACTTTCACCCACTGGCTCTACTTTTACCCTCTGGGGCCATGCAGAATAAGTTTTATCTACAGTTCAACCCATCAGATATTTGAAGGCAGCCTAAATCTAATTTTCCTCATTCCTTCCTTGAGCAAAAACCAATCCTGATAATCTGAATGAAAGAACAGCCTCTTTTGGCCCCAAGAACTGTTTCCAGTTTCCTTTTGGTCTCCAGACCCCAGGAAGTTTGCCTAGCACTCCCCACACTTGGCTTTTACCTTCTGCCTTGTTTTCAGGGGAGCTGGCCCAAGTTAAAGCTGTGCAAATGGGACTTTCCTAGCTTACCACATAATGTCCCTAGGCATCACCACTTGAACACAGCTGCATTTGGTCATGGTAGTTTCATGTGGTAGGTACTGATCCAATGAAGATTGTACTATATATTTTCTCTACTATAGGCCATACTTATACAGACGTGTATATATCTATATATAGCTATATAAATATTTATATTTATATAAGATCCACCTATTCTGGGATGGAATGTTTTGTGAAAAAATGAAATTGAGAAGAGAAGAAAAACCAAGACAAGCTCTGAACTGAGATTGTAATGTAAGAGAACTCAGGAGGGCAGGCGAGGAACGTCCTGTCAGAAACTGTTTTCAATAAATACTCATGTATGGACTGCAGTTGTCGTTAACAGATGTTTCTCTATTTACTTCTTGCCCAAAGGGGACAATTTCACCTTGATGATCATTTATTCCAATGTGTTAGAAAGACTTGAATGCTCCTGATTCAGTACTTAGCTGTCTTCCAGGATCCCCTCACTCCCCTTCCCCTCCCCACTTTCCTGGCTAATTATGCTTGGGGAAATTACTGTGCTGGCTTTTTATTTTCTGCATAGACTCAAGAGGTATAGCAGAGGAAGATCCGCCCCTTTGCATGCACATGATTCCTCACCATGCCACCACCCCCTGATTTTTTCAATGAGCTGCCCAAATCTGTGGGCACTGAAGGGGACACATAGCTGATCTTCCAGCTGGTGTTTAAGGCTGTTGCTCAAAAGCTGAACAGGCTGGGGGTGGGGAGTGGGTGATGGTGTTGATAGAAATGGATGCTTTCTC
Organism: Gracilinanus agilis; assembly: GCF_016433145.1. Classification (NCBI taxonomy): domain Eukaryota; kingdom Metazoa; phylum Chordata; class Mammalia; order Didelphimorphia; family Didelphidae; genus Gracilinanus; species Gracilinanus agilis. The sequence goes on from NC_058131.1 coordinate 288,524,501, forward strand.
TTGCTGTTGAGGGGAGAGGGAGTGGCAGAAATTCTTTCAGTAGTCATAGAAAGCACATGAAAGGCAGGCCTTGAGGATTGAATAGAGCTTGGGACCTTGGGCAGAGATGTATGACGACAGCCAGTAGCTGGGAGCAGCCCACCTTCTGCCTTGGCCTTCAGCCCTCTCTTTGGGCCCTGATTTGAGCTTGCAATAAGTCACCTGGTCTGAACTGGGAGTTTTCCTCTTCATTTCAGACTTGGGGTGAGGTGGGAACTAGACTCTGGGAAGAAACCCTCAAGTCTGTGGCTTGTTCTATATAACCTTGGCAACCATGGTGGCCTCCTAACTGTTCTCCACTTCCCATTGCTCTTGCCCCACTGAGTTCAGTCAAATATTGTGTTGATTGCCTCCCTCTCCAGTTCTTTGAACCTTCGAGGGTGTAACATTACATCTGGGACAAAATTCCAACTCTTGCCTTGCCTTCAAGGCTCCCTACAGTGTGACCTCAAAAGATAACTTTCCTGGTTTTTCTCCTGCTCTTCCCCTAAATTCTGCACCATGCAAACTGGCAATCTTCCTTTCCTCATATTTCTATCAGGTGAACTTTGTGGTGCAGAAGATGCAAATCAAACCTGCAAAGCCTTACTGCAGAATTTCTGACAGTTGAAAAGGGTTTAGAGCCCTGACTAGAGGCAGTTGATCCTGGAGACTCAGAGCAGGAGGGTCAACTGAGCTCAGTCTTTGGACTGAAAACCTGGCCTTGATTCTGCAGCTTTTCTCTTAAGATTTGTAGCTTAGCTAATTCCTCTGGATCTCCCTGACCTGCCTTATCCCAATCATCATTTCCCTTCCTGAATTTCCCACCTACTGACTTAGGGACTAACAAACCCCATCCACTTTCCTTATCCCCTATTACAACTACCTTATCACCCTACCTGCTTAATCCCCTTATTACAATTAGCTTATTACCCTCCAGCCTTTAGTCCCTTATTACAACTTTACCTGCCTTATCCACTTATTACAGCTTCCTGGAATGCCCTTCACCCCCATTTCCATTTACTAGGTTGCTACTACAGTGGCTAGAGTGATCAGAGTTCAAATTTGACCTTGGACACTTCCTACCTGTGTGATTTTGGCAAGTCATTTAACCTGTCCACCTCAATATCCATAACTGTAAAATGTGGATAACGATAGCACCTACCTCCCAGGATTGTAGGAATCAAATGACATATTTGTAAAGTATTGAGCACATAGTAGGCATTTAATAAATGCTAGTGCCCTCTCCTTATTGAAATCCTACCTTAACTCTGGTTTAGTGTATAGATAGTGGACCTCAAAACTAGGAAAATCTGGGTTGAATCCTGTCTTTGACATACTGGTTGTATGATCCTGGAGAAGTCACTTAACTTCTCAATCCCTAGTAGGTGCTGATTTGCATTGGTAAAGGAATTTCCTTAACTGGAAGTTCTCTGTTCTGATGAATGAGCAGCTAGGTGGCACAGTTTGATAGAGCACTGGGGCTTGGCATCCAGAAGACTAATCTTCCTGAGTTAAAATCCAACCTAAAAAACTTAATAGCTGTGTTACCCATGGCAAGTCACTTAAACCTGACTGCCTCAGTTTCCTCATGCATAAAATGAGCTGGAGAAGGAAAGGGCAAACCACTCCAGGTCTTTGCCAAGAAAAGTCTAAATGGGGTCATGAAGAATTGGACATGACTGAAATGACTGAGCAACAACAATATACCAATGAAAACATAAGCCCAGGCTCTTTTCCTATCCTACTGAAATCCTACCCATCTTTAAGGACCATGTTAAAAGCTACCTCCCCCATGAAACACAAAATGTCTTGGAGCAATCACATACTTTAAAAAAATTTTTTTATTTTAAAAAACTTTTACCTTCCATCTTAGAATCAATACTAAGGAAAAAAAAGAATATTAAATATTGGTTCCAAGGCAGAAGAGCCATAAGGGCTAGGCAGTGGAGTTAAGTGATTTGCTGTCTCCCAGCTAAGGAAAATATCTGAGGCCAGATTTGAACCCAGGATCCCTTATCTTTGGGCCTGGTTCTCAATCCATTGAGCCACCTAGCTTCCCCAATCACATACTTTTTCACGTATGTGATCGTTGCTGGGATGTCTCTAACCTTTTGCTACCCATATATTTACCTTGTAGCCACTTTAGTACTTAAGTGATTGTGGGCAGACCATTTGTACCTACGTTGAAGGTTGCTGTGAAGATAAAATTAGATAAAAGAAGTTCATATTGGGCAGCTGGGTAGCTCAGTGGAGTGAGAGTCAGGCCTGGAGACAGGAGGTCCTAGGTTCAAACCCGGCCTCAGCCACTTCCCAGCTGTGTGACCCTGGGCAAGTCACTTGACCCCCATTGCCCACCCTTACCAATCTTCCACCTATGAGACAATACACCGAAGTACAAGGGTTTAAAAAAAAAAAAAAGTTCATATTTGTAAAGTACTTTGCCCAATGTCTGACACAGAGTAAGCCCTATCAGTTATTCCCCTCTCCAAACTTCAGTTTTCTTTGGAATGACACTTACAATACCCACTTCAGAGGGGAAGAAGAAAGCATTTGGTAAACCATGAAGTGTTATGGAATTGTGAATTGCTATCAATTTTATTAATCATTCACCTACTATGTGCTAGACACTGTGCTAGGTACTGGGGATACAAGAGAAAAGTGAGGAGCTTACATCCTATGGGAGAAAAAAAATAGCTGGCATTTATAACTTTAAGGTTTACCTTTAAAAGCTCTTATGTTATCTCTGATCTTTACAATAACTCCATGTGGGGTGGGGGCTATTATAACATTTTGCAGGTGAGGTAGGCTCAGATAGGTTCAGTGACTTGCTCAGGGTTGCACAGCTATGTCTTAAGGCAGAATTTGAACTCTTGTCTTCCTGATTCTAAGCCAATCACCATGCCATTTAGCTGTCTCCAAGATAAAAAGCACATGTGAAAATATAATCAGCATGATTATCAAGTTGACAAATCCAAATCTATACAAAGTAATTAAATACCAGGTAGTGTGGGAGGGAGGGCACTAGGATCCAGGCGGGGGTCAGGAAAGGCTTCTTGCTGAAGATAGTATAAGAGCTGCATCTTCAAGAAAGAGCCCTAGAGACTCTGAGCAGGGGGAAAGAGGGAGGGAGTGCATTCCAGGCATGGAGGATGCAAAGAAGAAATCAGAATATCTGGTAGATACTTCATTTTATTATTTTTTCTTGATTTTCACTTTTATTTTGAATATTTCCCCATAGTTACATTGTTTCATGTTCTTTCCCTCTCCCCCAGCCCCTCCCCCCCATAGCCAACACACAATTCCACTGGGTTTTATATGTATCACATTGATTAAGACCTAATTCCATATTATTGATAGTTGGACCAGAGTTATCACTTAGTGTCTACATCCCCAGTAATATCCCCATCAGCCCATGTTTCAAGCAGTTGTTTTTCTTCTGTATTTCTATGGGAGATACTTTAGAACATAGAGCATGGTGTATGCTGAATGAATATTTCCAAGGCATAGGCTCGACCATGTCCTTCATCTGCTCAGCAAGCTTCTGTGGCTTCCTGGAGCCCCTCTGTGGGCATTTAAACCCCAGCCTCTCTTCCCAGATTTATTATTTCACATTGCTCCCTCTCACCCCTTATACATTCCCTTGTCTACTCATATTTTCCCCTCAAAAAAAGTTAACTGCCTTCGTGTAGGTTATCTCTCATTCCTGGAATGTACTCCCTCCTCATTTCCACCTTTTAGAATCTATTAACTCCCTTGTAAACTCTTCACCTTAATGACCCCTTTCCTGATACTCTCAGCTATTAGTGTTCCCACCTTTCCTGTCAGAACCCCACCCTCCTTATTTTACATTTATTTAATGTATACTTTACATTTATTCATTGATTCATACATTCATTCACTTTTTTTCACATTTTTTTTTTAGAATATTTTCCTGTGGTTACATGATTCATGTTCTCTCCCTCCTCTCTTCACTCCCCCCTCCCAGAGCTGACAAGCAATTCCACTGGGTTATACATGTATTATCACTTGATACTTATTTCCATGTTATTCATTTTTTGTAATAGAGTAATCTTTTAACACCACAACCCCAAATCATACACCCATATAACCAAGTGATAAATCAGATGTTTTTCTTCTGCATTTCTACTCCATTCACTTTTTTACATACCTGTTGCATTCCTCCCATACACCCTGTGCCCAGTGTACACTCTTTGAAAGCAAGGACTTTTGTCCTTGTATTCCCAACACTCAGCACAACTCCTTGAACATAGCAAAGACATAATAAACACTTTTGAATGTGAGAGCTGGAAGAGCCCATAGAATACAAAGTGTTAGAACTAGAAGTCGATTTAGATCAGAGAAAGGACCTCAGGGATCAACTACTGCACTCCTATTGTTTTACAAATGATTTCTGTAACAGGACTTTGGCACATGTGCAGATCACCCAAGTTGGAGACATCCCCTTATGGGAGAAGCTGGGGACCTGATTCTGGGAGAAAGCCTCCATTCCCCTCATGACTGTCTGTGGTCTTGAAATCTCCCTGCCTAAGGCACAGTGAAGCTCTCTCTGGTGGTATCCATGACAAAGTCTTGCTCACCTACAGCACAGTACACTAAGCTGGGGATCTGGATGGGGGATGGGATGGAATGGGAGATAGTCACCTTTCTCCTTCCCTTGTGGCCCTGTATTTCCAAGAAATGGGCTTGGGACATTGGTCTATTTCATTTGTCCTTTTCAGTTCCAGGTGCAGCCCATGGATTTGGGAGCTCAAGCCATGGGAACTTGGGATCTAAGATTATAGGCTAGAGGGCTGCTTACAACTCAGAAGGAAAGCCCTGAGAAGCAAAGGTGCTGAGACTAGAACTCACAGGGACTTGGGACTTGGGACTAATGCTATACAGAAACTGATCTAAGCCATGAATGGAATACTGCTCTCTTCTTAACCCTTCCCAGAAACCGAGGAAACAGAAAGAGTATGCCCCCAATAATGGGGGAAATGTTTCTTGTTCTACCTTTGAAGTAAACATTCCTTTGTAAAAACTAGTCTGACTTAACTGGTTAAATGGAACTGTGATGCTTGGATTCCCTAAAATTGAGGGAACACAGTGAGGAGAGGCTGAGCCACTGAAAAAAATTAGACATTTCCCAACCCTCTTAAATACCAGGCAGGTGAAATGTAACATAGGCACTGGAAGTGAGGATAGTCACAATTATTATTACTTTTGCTATTATTCAGGCAGCTAGGTGGCATAGTGGACTAAGGGTGAACATGGAATGGTGGATAGATACAGGAAGGATTAAGTTCAAATCTTACGTCAAACAAATACAAGTTGTATAAACCTGTGCCATTGACAACCTCTGTCAATTTTGGTTTCCTCATCTGTTAAATGGGGGAAATAAAAGTACCTATCTCAAAAGGTTGCTGTGAAGAACAGATGACATGACATAAAGCATTTTGTAAACCTCAAAGTGCTAATATAAATGCTGTTATTACTGTTGAAACTAGTGATACTATGTGGCAACAAAATGTGGGTATAACAAAATGGGAAAGGACCTGTTTGTACAAAAATATTTATAGCTGCTCTTTTTGTAGTGTCAAAGAATTGGAAACAAAAGGGATGTCGCTCAATTAGGGAATGGCTGAACAAATTGTGGTATATGATGGTGATGGAATACTATTGTGCTATGAAGAGTGATGAACAGGATGATTTCAGAAAGACCTGAAAAGACCTAAATGAACTGATGCAGAGTGAAATAAGCAGAACCAGGAGAACATTATACATAGAAACAGCAATATTGTGGGACAATCAAATGTGATGGATTTTGCTACTAACAGCAATACAATGATGCTGGACAATTCTGAAGACTTATAAAAAAGAATGCTATCTACCTCCAGAGAAAGAACTGTTGGAGTAGAAATGTAGTTGAAAACGATTTCTCACTTGTTCATTTGGGTATATGATTTGGAGTTTTGATTCTATAAGATGATTCGCTTACAAAAATGAGTAATATGAAAATATGTTTTGTGTGGTAATACGTATGTATTACCTAGAAAGAAAATGTGGGATACAACCATCTCCCAGAGGACAATGAAGCAGCCAAATATCAATCAGTTGGCTAACCTCAAATGCCTACTATGTCCCTGGCACTGTTATAGTCTAAGAATAAAGGTTTCTTGCAGAAGATGGGAAGAGATGAGGAGGCAGGGTACACCAGGCATGGGTGGAGAGGGGGACAGGGGAGGGCCCCTGCTCTGCCAGGAGATGGAGCTCTTGTTAGAGCAACAGAAGGCCAAATGTCACTAGATGGCAGAATATATGGAGGAGACTACAGTATAGAAGCCTGGAAAGTTAGGAAGGGGTCAGAGTATGAGGGGTTTTGAAAGCCAAACAGGATTTCATATTTGATACTGGAGATAATGGGAGGCCACTGGGGTTTACTGAATAGGGAAGTTATGAAGTTATTTTAGAAAGATCAATTGGCTGCTGATTAATATTAGTGAATAGAGTGTCAGGCCTGCAGGAAGACACACCTTCCTGAGTTCAAACAGGACTTCAGCCACTTCCTAGCTGTGTAACTCTGGGCAAGTCACTTTACCCTGTTTCCTCAGCTGTAAAATGATAAGAAGAAGGAAATGGCAAACCACTCTATCTTTGCCAAGAAAAACCATAAACGGGGTCACAAAGAGTCGAGACATGACTGAAAAGTTACTTAAAAATGATATCAGGAATTGTCAGCTAGTAAGAGATGAGGTGGATAGAAAAACCTTGGAAAGCTACCTGCTCCTCCTGTGGAGGACAACCTATGGGAGGGCATAGATAGGAGCGCACAGGCTGGGCACACAGGGCTGGGTGCTATCAGCATCTTTGGAGGGAACTGTCAGCTCAATAAGATCCCGGGTCTATTTAAATAGTCAGAGACACCGACCTTGCCCTCAGAGAGCTCCTTGTGTAGACCTGGGGAAGCAGCACAAACTTTCACCGAGGGCCCTGGGTAATCCTGGCTGAGGCTGGCCCGTATCCAAGCCGGCCCCTGGAGGCTCGGCAGCTGGCCGGGAACCCACGGGACCCTGGAGGCTCTAGGGGAGGGGAGGGGACGAGACGAGGCCGCACGAGGGCCGGTGCTGCTTCCGCCGGAAATGCTCTCCCCGCCTTCCCAATATGGCGGCTGCAGGAGCCGGGTTCGCACTTCCGGCAGGAGGAGCCACGTCTAGAGCTGCCTGGCCGCAGGTGAGCCGCTGCCGGGGCAAGGCAACTGCCGTGGGCCCGAGGGAACGGGGAGAAAGGGAAGGGAAGGGCGGCGTCCTGGCCGTAGTCCCAGCCCGGACTTCTGCCGAGGGGAGCCCGGGGGTGTGGCGGGGCCGGGCTGGTAGCCGAGAGGTCGGGGTGTCCCTGCAGGCATAGCCCAGGGCTAGAAGGAAGTGCTTCCAGCTTCCCCGCCCCACCCCTGGCCTGACTCTGGCTCGGGGCCACCGCCTCCGGGCAGGCCTCCGGAGCCAGGGCCCCGTTACAAGGGAGTCCCCTCCCCCCACCCCCGATCCCGGGCCCGCAGTTCTTCAGGTTTGCACCTGCGAGTACCCTNCACCCCTCCCCCCAGGGGAGCCCCCCCCCCCCCCAGTCTCAGGGGAAATGGCCTTACCTCGCCCCGAACCCGAGTTTTCTCATCTGTTAAATAAACGGGCGGTCTCCCAGAATATGGTCTTCCAGTTCTCACTCATAGTGTTGCAATGCTAGCCCATGACTCTGCCCTAGCATCCCAGAAGTATTAGACTGTAAGCTCCTCGAGGGCAGACTGATTTTTCCTGGCTTTGAACCCTCCGCGCTTTGCACACGGCCTACTAGTAGGCGGTTAATAAAAGCTTACTGATTTGTCTTGAAGGGGTCTCAGGGGAGCCAGCCTTTAATTTTTTTTTTTTTTTTTTTTTTTTTTTTTTTTTTTTTTTTTACCACAGTTGAATCCTAGGCCTACAAAGGACAAATGACTTGGCAGGAAGCAAATTGCCTAAGAAAACTAAGTCTTCTCTTTCCAAGCTTAGTGCCCTTTCCGTTATCCCGGCGAGTTTTATCAGTTAACAAATATTTATTTAGTGTCAGCTCACTGAATATCTATTTAGTGTTTATTGTGTGCTTGATATTGAGAAAGAAGGAGGGTAGGAAGAACTTTGGAGTTCTTTACCCTACGTTGCCATCAAATAAGTTGAGAAAAAAACTCATTCAGGAAAAGAAGAATTTTTAAAACCCAGCTGTACACTGGACAGATAATTTCCTTTTCTCTGGGATATTTCATCTTTTGTAAAACGAGGAGATTGGACCAGTTTCTTAAGTGAAATTGTTCCCAGCTTAACATTCAAGCAGTATGTCTCCCATATTATTTCCTTAGGATTTTACTACTCGTTGAGGATAGAAAAAAGATTTGGACTGTAGTCTCAGGTCACTATGTATCCTTGGCAATTCATTTCCCCTATCCTTTTTATCTTTCTGATGTAGCTGTACTATATTTCTACTGCTGCTATTGTTTGATAGTGTTATAACTTTAAGAAATGTCAAATGAATATTCAAAAACATAATATAGGAGTCAGTAGGAAGATGAGAGAGCTGTGGGCTGGGGGAGTTAAAGAAAGTTTATGGAGGTAGAATTTGCACAGAACCTTGAAGAGCAAATAAAATCTCAGTAGTTAAGACAGAAAAAACCTAGGAAATGAGGAGATAGAAACTGAGTAAAAGTGTAAGAATTTGTATAGGTTATTTGGGAGGGTAGACGATTCATTTAAGGGGGTATTCACCAATTTAGTTGTTGTGGTTCAGTCATTTTCAGTGGTGTGTGCCTCTTTGTGACTTCATTTGGGGATTTCTTGTCAAAGATACTGGAGTGGTTTGCTATTTCCTTCTCCATTTTACAGATGAGGAAACAGGCAAACAGGGTAAAAGGACCTGTCTAGGAGGTCAAAATTGAACACAGGCAGATGAGTCCTTTACCCGGCCACCTAGCTGCCCTCCAAGGGAATAGTGGGAGATGATGCCAATAAGAGTAAGGTAGGTTAGCTTTATGATCTTCTGTTTTATTCTGTTTAGTGAGGCAGAGCACTTTAGAGTACTGGAAGGTATGCTAGGTTTGAAGTCAAATGACCTGGGTTCAGTTCTCAGCTCCATTTGCCAGTTGCTTATCTGTGAACATGGGCACATCCCTTCTGGACTTTCATTTCCTCATCTGTAAAATATTGAACTAAATCACTTCTAACCTCTGATTTGTTGCTACTTTTCAGATGATTTATTTTCATTGATGAGCTAGGGCTTCAGAAGCCCTGTTTAACAAAGATCTACCAAATCTAGCCTGTGGTAGCTTTTGTATAGAAAGGCCTATCCTCTTCCCTCCCTCTGTTCCTCTTTTGTGGGTCATTGATCAACATCTTATAGTTCTACAAGATGAGAGTTAAGGTGACAGTCAGTACTTGGCTTTAAGATGACTCTTACCTATTACTGAATAGAGAAAATGCACTAGATTTGCAATCAGATGACCTAGTTTCAAGTCCCAGCTCTATCACTCATACCTGGGGCACTTTAATCAAATCAGTTACCATTCCTGGGCCTAGGTTTCCTCATCTGTAAAATGAGGGAGATGGACTAGATGTTCTTCAGAGTTCCCTTCTAGCTCTGCATCTCTGCTTTTAAGATCCATATACAAGAGTTGTCATGGCTGACAGAACACCCTACTTGGGGGTGGTTGGTTTAAAATTTTTTTTTAAACTTTGAGATCATCAAATAGAAAACTTAGAAATAAGTTCTGCATATATGGTTGGTTATTGAACCATTTAAAGGCACATTGTTCTCTTTATCTAATTGGTAGGGAACTTGTGCCAGTGTTTGTAAGACCTCATCTTTATGATCCTTCAAGGGTAAAGCACTTTTCTGAAAGCACAAGTTGACCTAAGTTGAACAACATTTGCAAGAGATTTAGAGTTCTGCTGGGTGAGCCCAAACTGCTTTCTTTTTTCTTTTTTCTTTCTTTTTTTTTTTTGTAGCTTCATTTCCAGGATCCTGTGAGCTCTGCATCAAGAAGATAACCATGGTGAGGGTAGGTGCTATCCACCAGCCTCTCAGGTGAGAGTCCTCAGCATAGCCCAGAGCTTCTGTGATCATATGGCCATTCTAAGCCATCAACTCAGAGAGAACCACCACTGATAAGAGATGTTTCCATTGAAGTTTTTGGTCCAGCACAGCCAACTCTTACTTTGTGTATTGGCTTCAAGCGAGAGGGCTAGACCCCAGCCAGGGCAATAGCTGCTCAGTACCACTTCTGCCTCTCACCAGTGGACATAAAGGTGTTTGGGGAATCGCTGTTGCTGCCAATGGGGAGGTGGACTTTTGGCCTGACCTTCATCTGGAAGGTGGTGCTGACTCTGGGGCTGGTACTGCTCTATTACTGCTTCTCTATTGGCATCACCTTCTACAACAAATGGCTAATGAAGGTAATTCTGGAGCCTCAGTGGTGCTCAACACAAAGACCCACCCTTGGGGTATGGGAGTGTGTGGGGGTATATGGTGCAGGGTTGGAGGGGATGGGGCAAGTTGGGTGCTGGTGGGAGTTGAAGGATTGAGGAGGATATAGATACAAATGAAAGAAGGGAAGGGAGAAAAAACTGCTACTCTGGGAGTTCCTAAATTCCTGACAATCAGTTCTGTTTTAAATTCCCCATAGAGTTTTCACTTCCCTCTCTTCATGACCCTGATTCACCTCGCAGTGATATTCCTTTTCTCGGCTCTGTCCCGAGCCCTGGCACAGTGCTGCCACCAGCGCCCCCGAGTGGTGCTGAGCTGGGCCGACTACCTCCAGAGAGTAGCTCCCACAGGTACGATTAGGACAGGTGTGGGCCCTAGGGTGGGGGAGTGTGCTAGGAGAGGAGGAGGAGCATCATTGGGATGTCAGAAGAACTGGAGACAGTTACAGCCCCTGCTCTGACCTTCCCTTTGCACCTGGCCTTGGAATTAGGAGGAATCAGGTTCAAATCCTACCTGACACTTGGGACAATCATTTGACTTCCATTCCCTCATCTGTAAATTGAGGATAATAACACCTTGTAGTACCTACCCCTCAAAGATTTAAGCCCCACCTTTGACATATATTGGTTATGGCTCTCTAGTCCAGTGATGCTACCTCACGGTGCCCCAGAGAGCTCTGTGAGAGGATACATTGCAGAGCAGATGCTTGTCTGGAAGCATCTCATGTCTGGAGTTTCCTTGAGTAATGACTGCACTGGTGCAGTGTGACGTTTGTCTAATTTGCAAGAAGTTACATTCACTTGAAGTGTCTCTGAGCTGTGGGTGGTTGTTAGTGGTACTGTTTGGGGACCAGTGGGCTAGGCTGGAAGTAAAGGAAGCACTGGCCTCTACACCCTGTGCTGCTCATCTCAGTCAGCCCCTTATGCACCTGATCTCCAATTCAGTAGTGAGCTTTGCTCCTGGAGAAGCAACAGGTCATCTCCAGAGGCCAATTCTTCTTTCTGTAGCATTGGCAACGGCACTTGACGTGGGTCTGTCTAACTGGAGCTTCCTGTACATCACCGTCTCACTGTGAGTATCGGCCTGCTCCCCACCACCCTCCCTTCAGTCTTTGAGCTCTTTGTGTCTGTCCAGCGGGCTGCCTTCACGTCCGACTGATGGGCCGGCTGCCTCACCACTCTCTGGGATCAGTCCTTGCTCTCAGCTTCTCTATGGCCCCCAGCAGCTGTCCTGGAAAACTCCAGCCTCGTCCGTAAGCCCAGCGCATACGGGGTGCTGAGCCCTGGAGCCTGCCTGTCTTGGCGGCGTGGGGAAGTCAGGGGACCCAAACAGACTGGCCATTGCCATGGTATGAGAAAGAAGAGGGAGTTGAAGATATCCGACCCACTGACTGGCATGCATGGGACTCCATTAGCATTATGTGAATTGGGCTCAGGGGGCAGTGGGGGAGAAACAAGAGGGCTAGTTATTCCTTACCCCCATTCTTGGCTTAGGGGAGCAAAGTCTAGGCCTCCTCCCCACCTCTCCTTCCATTTTCTCTCAGCCTGAGTTCCCTGGATGAACTGTAGTTAGATCATAGAGTTAGGAGAACTCTGTCAGAGATACAGCTTTTCCCTCCTGACCCTAGTCATAGGCTTCTTAGTCACAGCTTTTTTCCCCCCACTGAAGGTCACTTGTCAGTCAGTCTGGACAAGGTTTGACTTCTCAGTGCCCTTTGTGCCCAGGCTCCCCTGCTGGCCTGAGCAGAACTCACCTGCCCTGTCACCCTCCTGGGAAAAGCAGGTGCCCTTCTTCCTAGCCTTCTCATATAGTTTATGGCCATGAGCCCAGTAGCAGTGGCTGACTGTGCAGTTTTCACTTCCAGGTACACAATGACCAAGTCCTCGGCAGTTCTCTTCATTTTGATCTTCTCCCTGATCTTCAAGCTAGAGGAGTTGGTGAGGCCTCAGCTTCCCCTTTTAATCCTTCTCTGTTTGCTTTTGCTCTAGGTCCTCTTTAACCCCTTCCCTAGTGTTAATATAAAAAAGAAAAAGTGAGCTGGGCCTTGTTGACTGGGGGTGGAGATGATGGGTAGATCAAGGTCACGTGGATAGGACACTAGACTTTATTACTTTGAAGGGTGAGGGGTCAGGGGAGAAGATCAGAGGTAGATAGGGGAATCTCCTGCCCCAGGAGGTAGTTGCAGTAATTAGTTCCAAGAGTGTTAAGTGTTTCTGATGTAGTGAAGGAGCAATGGATTTGGAATCAGAGAACTTAGGTTTAGATCCCAGTTGCACTATTGATTAGCAGTACAATTTTGATTTTCCTAAGCCTTGGTTTTGTCATTTATAAAAATGGGATGCATAATATTTGTATTACCTACTACTCTAGGTTGTTTTGAGGAAAGCACTTTGCAAACCTTTGCTGTATGAAAAATAATAGGAGTTTTTGTGACCATTAGCAAATTGGTTTACTTCTCTGGGCCTCAGTTTCGTCTTTTGTAAAATGAGATGTTTGAGCTTAATCCTGCTGCTGCTACTCTTCCTCCAAACTGGATCCTTCAGGGTGACAGACAATGTCTTCCCATCCCGACAGCGGGCAGCACTAGTCCTGGTGGTCCTGCTTATTGCTGGGGGCCTCTTCATGTTCACTTATAAGTCTACACAGTTCAATGGAGAGGGATTTGCCCTGGTGCTAGGGGCCTCATTCATTGGAGGAATTCGATGGACCCTTACCCAAATTCTCCTGCAGAAAGCTGAATTAGGTGAGTATATTCAGAACATCCCAAGGGATTCTGGCATACTCAGCCAGTATGGCTCTGGGAAAGAGCTATTTGAAATAGGAAGTAAAGCTGACCAGAACTAGGATGGGGTTTTTTCTCTCTTCTTTAGGTCTCCAGAATCCTATTGACACCATGTACCACCTGCAGCCACTCATGTTTCTGGGACTCTTCCCGCTTTTTGCTATTTTTGAAGGTATGTTGGGTTCCCACATTAGTGAGAAGGTAGAAAGGAGCATTTTCTTTCTAGTTGCCATCCTCTCAGGGAGATAGAGGGAGAGAATAAAGGTGTTTCATAGCCTGGGATTTATCACAGCTTCCTTCCTCTAACTGTTAGTTAAGGGCTTTGGTTGTATTTTAAGGTTTTTCTTCAGTTCTGCCTTTGTCCACTACCCAGGATTCCTGTCATCATAGACTGAGCAGGCAGTCATCTATCCTGCATCCCTCTCTACTGTAAACACTGGGGCCCTGGGCAAATCAAAAGGTTATGTTCAGTTCTGGCTGCCACATTTCACAATGGCATAGACATAAACTGGAGCCTCTCTGGGGATGGGGAGCAATCAAGAAAAACCTAGGGACCCCGTTGTACAAAAATCCTGAGCAAGTCACTTAACCCACTATATGGCAGTTTCCTTACCTCTGAAACAAGTATAATGGATGATACCTGTCCTAATTACCTCATAGGGTTCTCAAATGAAGTAATGATGTATTGGGTTTTATAAACTATGTTCAGTAAAGGAAATAGCAGAAGTTTATCTGTTAGCTACATGAACTAGCTAATTGCCAGAGATAGGCAGGTGATCTTTGAGCTTCAGCTAGCAAAGTCACCAACTCTCTACAGGTTATTTGATCTCTCTGAACCTCTGTTGGTTTGAATAAACAGGGAATTTGGAGCCGGAAGAAACCTAGAGACCATCTAGTCCCACTCCCTTCATTTTACAGAAACTGAGGCCCAGAGAAGTGGAAGAATTATGACTGCTTAACCTGGAGGAGAGATGACCCGGGGTGGAGGAAGGGGGAAAGCCTAATCGCTGTCTTCAGCTGTCTTTGAGTACAAAGGTCTATTATGTGGAAAAGGAATTAGATTTGTTCTGCTTGGCCCCAGAAGACAGACCTAAGAATGATGGGAGGAAGTTACAGGGAGGTTGATTTTAGTTTTACATAAGGAAAAACTTGAATTTGAAGTTTTGAAGTTGTCCAGAATATCTTAGGCTCTTCTAGAAATACTGAGTCACCATCATAGAGGTTTTCAAGTAACAGCTTGATGATTCTATGTCATCAGTGAAGTTGTAGGACAGATTTTGGTTCAGGTATGGGTTGTACTGTGAGTCTTCAGTCTCAGCAAAATGATTCTTCAAACCAATTGTCCAGGAAACTTCTATTATGTCACCAAAATTTTCCCTTTTCAAATTTCTCCCCATTCTTTCATTACAGAGTCTTGTACCACCCAGAGAATTCCTCTCCCTTTCTTGATGTTTACGCCATTCACATCTCTGCATACTCTCATCCTAATGCCCCTCTTAGTTGTCACTTAGCAGAGCTGCATGGATTTAGTTCCTTTAATCTTTTCTGCTAAATTAATCCCCCAAGCACCTTTGTTACTTATGCTCTTCTCCAAACTCCCTTCAATTTGCTGCTGCTTTCGAAGTACTGCTGAGCCTAGCACCAAGGCTGATGGCCTACATTGGAAGCATATTTGCTTGTGGTTACCACTGCTGGTTGGGAATTTTTTTCCCTTAATACTTTGCTCCAAGAGAGCTCAACACATTTCAGACATCAACAGAATAGACGTTTTTGAGCGTATCTTATATTTCACACTCCTGGACAGGGGGTAAATAGGAACAGAAGATATGGTAGAAAGAGCAATCAGAGGGTTTGAATCCTGGTTCCTCTACTTAAGACCTTTGTGGTTTGGGGAAAGTCACTTCTGCTCTCTGGGCCTCAGTTTCCTCATTAGTAAAATAAAATAATTGGACTAGATACCATCTAAGCGAATTCTGTGATCCTTGTTTTCAGAGATCAAATGGCCTGTGTATGGTTGTCGATATTGCTAGTCTGGGCCTAAAGGTCTCTTTGACTATCTCTTGACAATCTCATATGTATATTGCCTCATTGAGCATTACAGTTACCCAATGTGGTACCCAGTATAGATATTGTTAACTCTGTTTTAGAACTGAGGAAACTAATGCCCAGAGAAGTTAAATAATTTACTCAAAGTCATAGAGGGAGCAGAACGTGGGAGAGCCAGGATTCAAATCTAGGTCCAGGTTTTCTGACTGTAAATGCAGTGTGCTTTCTAGTTTACCACAGCTACCTCCAGTGATTACTGTGCATTTCTATTATTATTACTATTATTTAAACCCTTACCTTCTGTCTTAAAATCAATACTGTGTATTAGTTCTAAGGCAGAAGAGTGGTAAGGACTAGGCAATGAGGGTTAAGTGACTTGCCCAGGGTCACACATGGAGAAAGTGTTTGAGGTCAGATTTGAACCAAGACCTCCCAATTCCAGATCTGACTATTCATTGTGCCACCTACCTGTCCCATTACCATGCTTTATTAAAACATTTGAGGTGGGCAGAGGGTAAATTTGACCATCATCTCTGAATTAAAGAGGACATTTCCTTTCAGGAACCAATCCTGAGATAACCCCTAAAATGACCTTTATTACTTTAGCCTGGAGCTAGTGTCCTTAATCCCTCAGATCTTCTGTCTGAGTTGTTCTTTTGTATTATTCCAGGGTTCTGTTAGCCATTGGGTTTCCCTTAGAGATTTGCAGGCAGGGATCCTGGGTTTGAATCCCAGCTCCGCCACTTAGAGCATGTATAGCTTTGGGCAAATAACTTATCCTTTCTAGGTCTCAGTTTCCTTATCTGTAAACTGAGAGGCTTTGGACAAGATAACTTCTAAAGCTCCTTCCAGCACTTAACCAACAAATTTATGCTCTGTGCCAGATTATTTTTGCCTCTGATATTTTTTCCCAGGGTCTCATACAGCCCCATCCCCACAACTGATGCTGAGGAAATAGCAATTGATGGTGGCTAATCTTACTTTAAATTCCATTCAACTCAACATATATTTACTAAACAACTACTGTGTTCAGGGCATTTTTTCTCTAGGTTCTAGGAATACAAGGACAAAACAAAAGATAGTTCTTACCATTAAGAAACCTTTTATTCTGGATGTATGTGGAGTGACAGTTATCATCTCCCTCCTCCCTGCCTTTCTCTTTTAGCCCTCCTCTCCCACCCTTCTTGGGTGAGACGTTTTAGGAACATGAACACACTTGGAACTTGGCATTACAGTTTCTCTTCCTGTCATTTTCAGGTCTACATTTGGCTACATCTGAAAAAATCTTCCGTTTCCAGGACACGAGTCTCCTCCTGGGTGTGCTTGGGACTCTCTTCTTTGGTGGGATCCTTGCCTTTGGCTTGGGTTTTTCAGAGTTCCTGTTAGTCTCCAGAACCTCCAGCCTGACCCTCTCCATTGCTGGGATTTTTAAGGTAGGTTGTAGGATTTAGAGCTGAAGAGGACCTTAGCTAAAGAAACTGAGGCCCAGGAAGGAAATTTGGCTTCCCAGAAATCACATGGGGAGTAAGTAGTAAATCACACTGGGAGTCAAAAGCCAGCTCCTCTGCCTGCAAATAGCTCATGCTGCCTCTACAGGCCCCTGGAATGAGATCTCAGGGTGACTTCATTCTGTTGCAACCAAGGGCAGTGTCTCTGTGCCCTTGGATCCCAAGCCCAATTGTCATCACCCACATTTATTTAACCTTTAGGAGTTTATAAGACATTTTCTTCTCAACTGTCATTTAGAGTAGTTAATATAAAGATTGTTGACTCCATTTTACATATGAGGAAACTGAGGTTTACATTTGAAATTATAGCTTGCTTCAGTGTGACGTAAGGTTTCTAAAGCATTTTTCCCACAATCTATGGGACAACTGATAGAAGTATTGTTATCCCCATTTTACAGAGTAGGAAACTGCGTGTCAGAGATGAAGTGGCTTGTCCAAGACCTCACAAATAGTAAATATTGGAGCTGGAATTTGAACCCATGTCTCAACTCCATGTCTAGCACATTTTCCATTATATACCATGTGATCTCTCCCAAAGCTTTGAAAAGACCAAGAAGCTGGGATACTCCTTTGTTGCTCAATGACAAGAATTTGACCCCAAGTATTGTTTTACTGTTGGAGGATCTTCAAGAATCATAGCATTTAGAACTGGAAGGAACCTTAGAGATCATCATCTAGTCCAGTCCTTCCTCTCTCTTTTTATAAATGGGGAGATACTGGGTAAGAGGGTTTAGGTAACTTGCCCAAGGTGCCACTTTTGAGTATCAGAGTTGGAATTTGAACCCAGGTCCTCAGACTCTAAATCTATTGCTCTTCTCTTATACCAGGCCACCTCATGGCCAGTATGGATGTGTAGAGCATTGGTCCTTACTGATGGATTAAGATGTCTATATTTGCATTCACCATTAATCAGAGAGCCACATGTCTATCTGCCTTATGGAATATACTGTTAAAAATATTTAAAAGCTTCTGGGGAGAGGAAAGCTAGGTAGCTTAGAGTTTAGAGAGCCAGGCCTAGAGACAGGTTCAAATCTGGCCTCAAACACTTCCTAGCTGTGTGACCCTGGGCAAGTCCCTTAACTCCCATTGCCTAGCCCTTACTCCTCTTCTGTCTTAGAACCAATTCACAATATTGATTCTAAGATCAAAGGTAAGGGTTTTTTAAAAAGATTAGCACTTTTCTCTTCTGCAGCTTTTCTTATCAATTCTGTGTTTGTTCCCTTCTGAAGACTTGAATCCCTGATGTGAAACCTCTGAGTGAAGGGACCACCTCCCCTTGCCAATCACATTTTTGCTTCTTGCCTCTCTGTCCCCCAGGAAGTCTGTACTTTGCTGCTGGCAGCTCATTTGCTGGGAGACCAAATCAGCCTACTGAACTGGCTGGGCTTTGCCCTTTGTTTGTCTGGGATATCCCTCCATATCATCCTCAAAGCCCTCAATTCCAAAGGTAATACAGAGTGCCATTCAGAATACTTACTCCTCAGAGGCATTTTCCATTCTAGCTCATGTACCCAATAGGTTTCCACTGCAGTGGTCTTCCTCCCAGTGTGGATGGAACAGGTTGTTCTTGGCTCCCCACAGTAGTTCCTGCTGGATTGTGTTTTGCCAACCCCATAAATGCTTTGTTTAAGCGGTTACTCTAATGCAGGAGATGTGTTCTACTCCCTACCCCCACTTTGGGGGAAGCTTGGGCATCAGCAGGATAGTAGGGATATATCTTTGTGGCTCAGCAAGCATGGTTGGCTTCCTTCTGTTGTAGTTGATGCACAGAAGCCAAAAGGCCAACCCAGTGTTAGTAACTCAATCTCTCTCCTGTATCTCAAAGGTGAAAGTGGTCCTAAACCCCACAAAGGACCTGCCTCTAGTCCTGACCTGGAGCTACTCCTACGGAACAGGGAGCCTGGTGATGAGGAAGATGAGGATGAGGGGGAAAAGTACTTTGTGGTCCAGGGGCAATAGTGACCTACCTGGCTGGTAGTGCCTAAACCATCCCACCTCATTCCTGCACTGATGCTTCTTTGTACACCATTGGTAGCCAACCATGTAGGCAGATCCAAGTGTCCTGCCTCATCAAATGGGTAGCTGTGTGGGCTCTATGATGCCCAGCCTGGGACTCAGCTGATGTGACATGTTTCGATATGGAAGATATTGGGGTGAAATGGCTGTTATAGTAGAAGCCTTGGTACCCAGGACCAGATGAGAGCTGTGTGGACCATCAGGATGAAGCAAATATATGACCAGGTCTTGAGAAGGGCAAGACTTGGATAGGGATCACAGTGGAAATGGGAATGGGCTGGTTCCCCTATATTGGTTCCCTAAGGCCTCTTAGACCAAGAATTTTCATAATTCAGGAGATAATCAAGATTACTAAGGGAAGAAAATGTGAACTATAAACTATTCCTCAGCTAGGGGGAGGTGGAGAGGCTGGGAACTCAGAACCTGGAGAGCTTCTTTGCTCAAAGAGCAGTTTTATTTATAGTTTGGAAATAAATGCTTTATGGTCCACTGACCACTTCTCTTTGCCTGGAATCCAGCCTTAATCTATCCCAGATTGTCTGGGAATAAGTGGAATAGCCACAGAGGCTCCCTTTTTCAAGCTACTGCTGCTTGAACCCAGTGAGGACTTTCATGGATAGAAGATTGTAGGCCCAGGGCTAGTGGAAGACACATTATCTTATGTACTTCTCCCTTCCCCCAACATCTGAGCCAAGTATGCAATTCTATAAACAAAACTGAAGAAGCTATAGAAGAATCAGAAGCTGAGGCGTGAACTTCAAAGTAAGGATGGCCTAGTTCACTAAAGGACAGACTCCCTGGGGGGCTGGAAGCTGTCTAGGCCCTTAGGATGTGACATTCCTGTGTCTAGACCAGTGGTTCCCAAACTTTTTTGGCCTACCACCCCCTTTCCAGAAAAAAATATTACCTAGCGCTCCCTGTCATATACTATCACTGCCCCCTTATAGTTATTCACTGCCCCCCTGGATCGCTGCAGCACCCACCAGGGGGTGGTGGCGCTCACTTTGGGAATCACTGCTCTAGACTGTTGTTTGAACATAGAAACCCTCTCCTTAGGGCCTCTGCCTCTACCCAGGCAGAGGAGAACAGTTCTGTCTTCTGCACTTGTCCTGGGCCTGATCTTCCTTTTGGGAGCTGTGGATCCTGGAACCATCCATCCATCAAGCTGCCTACCACTCCACCAGTGGAGAGTGCTCTTAAGTCTGATCCTGTAGTGGAAGGGGCCTTGGGATTGGAGGGTTAAGATCCCGGGATGGAATTGGAGAGGACCTTGGAGATAGTCTGGTTTAATATCTTCATTTTGGAGAAGGACAAGGCTGAGCAGGGAAGTACTTGGTCATGATCTCACGAGGCATTTGTCACCTTTTGAGTCTCTTGGGTGATAGTCTAGGTCCCTTACCACTAAAAAATTCCCTTTCTTCAGAACATCTGTTTCTATTTTCAGATGAGGAAGTGGGTCCAGAGAAGGGAGGTAATTTACCCAAGCTTATGCTGATAGTAAATGACAGGACTGAGACTCAGACTTAGGTCCTGGGATTACAAGTTCATTGTTTCTACATGCATCATGCTTCATTTCAAAGAGGTTTGAATCCTTGGCCCTGCCACTTGTTGCTATTGTGACCCGTGGCAAGTCACTTGGGCTTCTGGGACTTCGTTTGTCCCCTCTCAGGAACATGGAGCTGACCCAAAGGTTCCTAACTCCAAATCCTTTGCTCCTCTGAACTGTTTTCAGGGACCCACAGCAGGTGTCGCCCTTGCCCCACACAGCTGCCGCTCCCCAGCCCCCAGCCCTACTGCTCAGGGCACAACTGCTCCCCTCCTCGACTTGTCATTACTACCACTGCCTTAGAAGCAGTAGATTTCAGCCTCCTGCTCCGAGGTTGCAATATTTTCAGTGAAGGACTCTTGTCAAGGAAGAAAGGCTGTGAGAGTGTCCACTGCATGAGGCATTTTCAGAAAACCACTGCAGCTCATTGTGCATGGATGTTTTAGGCCTACCTCAACAAATCTACATGCTCCAGAAGAGCCCTTTCCCAGCCCCCTGCACTGGTGCCTACCATGCCCCATCTCTCTCTTCAGAGGATCCTGGCAAGAAGATGAACTCTAGGATTAGACCCAAGTAGGGAAAATGACTTGGTTAAAGCCCCACAGATAAGTCATGGCAGAGCTGAAAGTTGAATCTAGGCTTCCTTGGCTCCCCGAAATTGCTTTCTTAAAAGGTAGTGTGCCCTACACTCCCAGGATGTCATGTTGGAGAGCCTTCTGGGGAGGGCTCGAGGGTTGAGAGCCTTCCCCTCCCCAAGACCTGCTTGTGATTCAGCACACCTCAGTGCTGGGAAAGATTGCCAAAACCCTGCTGTCTCAGGTGGATGTGAGTTTCCTGTCTCCCCCTGCTGCCCCCCCACTCCCCCCCACCCCAGGCACATGGAGATGGAGAGCAGAGCTGTCTGGTGCAGTAATTACAGGGTGCAGAGTGGGGCTCATTCTGTGCTTGTTGGGCTCAGTGACAGTCCCTCACTTAGCTGCAATTACCAGCCCATCTTTCCAGAGGGCTTCCCCTCCTCCCCTTTCCCCCTGCCTGGTCCATCCAATCCCCTGACTGCACAGGCTAGGTACTCCACATTCTGTATTAAGCTCGGCAAGCCACCCCATGCCGCTTGCAGCCGCCGTGTATTTGGGCTGCAGCATTGCCATGGCAACTCGATGTTTGCACAGGTTGAGGAAAGCTGAGGATGTGACTTGTCTCTCCAAGGGCTGTGATGCCCTTCCACCCACAGCATCCTGCCCCAGGCCTGCTGGAGTGCAAGGGATGCCTAGTGAATAGAGTGACAGAACTGGACCCTGAGGCACTCAAGTTCAAGTTCCAGCACACTCATTGGACGCCCCTCTTGATTCTTCAGAATGAGCCCTTTTTTTTCAGAGGATCCTAGGATTTAAAGCTAGACAGGGCTTTAGAGTTCATTTATTGCAGCCCCTTTATTTTACAGCTGAGGAAAGAGACCCTGAAAAGTGAAGGGACTCTCGTTCAGAATGCAGAGAGAAGATTGGTGACCCCATCTTCTTATTCTGTGTGTGCCCTGCTGCCTCCACCCATGGGCATATGGAAGGTTAATGCCCCATAGCATTTGGGGAGGGGCAGTCGTGGTTTATCAAGAAGAAAGCAGTGGTGGAGTCCCAGCAGTCATGGGTTTGCTCTGCTCAGGGTAGCCATATCTCTCCCATTCCTTTCTCTGCCCCAACTGGTGAGGGGGGTGGGGGTGGGTGGGGAGTGACGTCCTACATTTCCATTCGTCTTGGTTTGTAAAACAACTGAAGAGAGCACCAGCTTGGAACTGGGTTCCTTTGGCACCAAGAGACACTGAGTCCTTCCTCCATTGTCATTGAATCCCCCATCACTAGAAGCATTGAAGCAGGCCTAATGTCGACATACTGAGGATGCTCTGTATGAAATGTGTGCTTCAAGCTAGGTTAGACTATGTGACCTTGGAGATTTTAACTGAGATCTTACTGACTACCCTGGCACAGTGAAAAGAGTATCAAATTTGCAGTTAGGAAGACTTTGGGCAAGTCAGTGTCTTTGAGGCTCACCTTCAAATATAAAATGGGTTTGGACTAAACATCTAAAGGCCTCTCCTGTGTCTAAATACAATGGTTTTCTGACCTGATAGGTGTTAGGAAGAATAAAAGAAAAATTCCCCAAATTGACATGGTGTGAATTGGGATAGGAATGGGGTGATGAGGGTGGTAGAATTCAGCTACTTTGGAAGGGTGAAGAAATCGTGAGACTGGGTTGAAGAATAATTCATTTCTGTGGTGTTCTAAGGATTAAAAGCACTCTTAACGATCCCAACAAACTGTTTCTAAGTATTATTCCCTGGTGGTTGGAAATAGATCCTTCCATACATACACTCCCACTCTCCCTCTGCCTCTCCCCCTCGCTGAAGACTACCCAAGGGATCATGGGATTAATAGCTGGGAAGGGAACTTGGAGATCCTCTGGTCCAGGGGTTCTTAACCTTTTTGTGTCATGGAGTCCATTGGTAGTCTATGTGCTCAGAAGAGTGTTTTTAAACGTATAAAAACATAAAATTACAAAGGAAAACAGTTATGTTGAAATGCGGCTTAATGAATTATTAAATAAAAAAGTTGTCCACCAGACCTCTGCATCTAGTCCAAACCTTCATTTTACAGAAGGAAAAAACAGGCTTAGAGATCAAGTAACTTGCCTGAGGTTACATGGTCCATGGCAGAATTGTGATGACTTCAGCAGGGCCATCCACCACTTAAACTCTTAGAAGATTCACTCTTTAAGTAGGAATTATTTTCCCTATACTGGCCCCCAACTGAAGAACAACATCAAGACACTTCCTGCCTTGCACTCACTAATCCTTGACCTCTTCTTTACTTGCTCAGGAGCCTATTTCTTTTTTTTTTTTTTTTAAACCCTTAACTTCTGTGTATTGGCTCCTAGGTGGAAGAGTGGTAAGGGTGGGCAATGGGGGTCAAGTGACTTGCCCAGGGTCACACAGCTGGGAAGTGTCTGAGGCCAGATTTGAACCTAGGACCTCCCATCTCTAGACCTGACTCTCAATTCACTGAACTACCCAGCTGCCCCATCAGGAGCCCATTTCTAAACCTAGCTCTCTTGCCATCAAGTCCTCTTTGCCACTGGTTTGGAGCTGACCATTTACCCTTCACTTACCCATATTTATAGTTTTTTTGACAAGTAGCAAACTGTGTGTGATCCAAATTTTAGCAATTCGGTGGTATGTAAAAAATATTGGTCTTGGAAGCAAGATGATGTGGTTTTAAATCATGACTTCTTGGAAGCAGCTGGGTAGCTCAGAGGATGGAGAGCCAGGCCTAGAGATGGGAGGTTCTGGGTTCAAATCTGGTCTCAGATAACTTCCCAGCTGTGTGACCCTGGGAAAGTCACTTAGCCCCCATTGCCTAGCCCTTACCACTCTTCTGTCTTAGAACCAATACATAGCATTGGTTCTAAGGTAGAAGGTAAGGTTTTTTTTTTGTTGTTGTTGTTTTGTTTTGTTTTAAATCATAACTTCTTACTGTCCATGTCACCTTATGGCTTCATGGGTCAAGATTTTCTCTTGGCTGGAAGACATTTCTTTAGGTATTCCTAGCACTATAGTCTATGATTTCTGAGTTTCTTAGGGAGACTGCCCAGTTTTAGGGAGGGGAGAGTGAACAAATTCTTTTCCTGCTGGTTTAACGGAGGGGCTTTCCCAGGGAGGATAGAGTAATGGACATGTGATTGTGGATCAAGAAGAGTCAGTCCCTGAAGATTGCTAATGGACCATGTCCAAGAGCAAAGCCTAGAGGGGGTTGAGTGGGAATAGAGTGTCACTTTGGAGAAGGTCAACAAAGAACACTCCAATATGAATTTATAGTTTTCATGTTAAACCACCTGGATTAGTAGGGATTTACTTTATGATACACATTGGGAGGCGGGGTGCAGTGAGAGAGAGAGAGAGAGAGAGAGAGTGCAAACTCACTTTTAAATTACTGTGCTATTTACAAAGCCCTTTCTTCAAATCAAACCTGTATGAGGTTGGTGGAGCAAGTATTGTGCCTATTTTGTAAATGAGTAAACTGAGACTGAGATATTAATGGATGTCCTTGTCTGCTAAGTTTTGGAGCCAGGACTTGAACCTGAATTTAACCCACAAGTCACGTAGCTCAAAGAACGTTCCTAGCCAAAAGACAATGAAGAAAAGCGAGCCTCCTTGGGAATTCTTGGACATTCCCTGGTAAGGAAAATGGTTTAACCAGGTTCTGCCAAGTTGCTCTTCATCAGGAAGATATAATCAAACTGAGCATGGAGGACAGGGGTGAGGATAGGGGTGTGGGGTGTGTGGAAAAGCCAGAGAAGAGGCTTCTCTCTCTCAGGCTAGCCTGGGTTTGATGACCATGTAGTCAGATGAAAGTCAGTTTTAGCATCCACCTGCCATTGGACCTCCTGGGGCCTAAGCAAGCAGCTGGCACTAGAGGGGGGACCAGGGTAGTAAGAAGGCAGGGGAAGGTGCCTGGGTACCTGCTGGCTATTTAGCACTGATGGAGATATTTAGCTCTGGGAGGGATCCCTACTGAGCAGAAGGAGCCCCTGTCCTGTTCTTTCCTTGCCCCATGAATTAAACATGCCCCTGTGGTTAACTCAGTAATGCTTTTATTAATAGTTAATTACTTACAGCGCACTGGGGCAATGAGACTCACTCAGGCCTCGTAAATTAAGGCAGTGATCCTGTGATAGAAGCCAATGGGAGTTCATTACACCGGCACCTTCCGATGCTGCTCCTCCGGGTTTGGCATTTAGTTCGGTGCTAAATGAGATGTGTGAGGGGAGGAGGCGGGGTAGGGACCCTGGAAGAGGGAGGGAGGGAGGCCAGGGAGGGCTAGGCATCCTCTGGTTTCCTTGGAGAGAAAGGAATGGGAGGGAGGAAGGGTGGGAGAAGAGTGTTGACTGGGAAATGTTCTTTCTGTGGCCTGGCAGCTTGTCACCAGTCCCATGTTCCCTGTCATATCTGGTGACTCGCTGTAGCCAGGATTTCAGAGAGGCCTCCAGAGGCCTTCTGCTGGGGCTCAGAGACAGGGGGGGAGCCTCACCTCCCCAGGGTGGATTGGGTTCAACCTCCAGGAGGGACAAAAACCTGACCTCATCATGTCACTGTCAGGGACCTTTTCAGCCTCTGGGGAAAGAGGTCCTTGGGCCCTGTCCCCCTTCCCTGCTCCCTTTCATACTTCTGCCCTTCCTCCTTTCACAAACGTCAAAACTTCCTTAAAGGCAATTTCCTTTCCTGATTTTCAGCTAAGTTGTGTACAGGGCTTGGCGGTGACCTGGTAGCCTGTCTGGCTTGGCTTTTCTAAATTTAACTTTGATACACTTTTTGTTTCTTGGGGAAGCAGCAAGGCCTGTCATCCTCCTGAGAGGTGGGAACAGCAGATGGATGCTCTATGGCCAGCCAGTCAACAAGCATCTATTGAAGGCTTACTCTCTGGCGGACCCTTTGATAAACGAAGGAAATAGAAGCCCTTCCTGCCCTCAAGAGCCCCCATTTCATGAGAGAGAGAGAGGAGGAGGAAATGACTGTGTAAACACAGCTGATCAGTAAGCATTTAGTAAGCTCCTGCTGTGTGCCAAGCCAGATAAATACAGTAGAGATGGGAGGCTATTTCAGAGAGAAGGCAGGGGAGGGTGGGGGTGGAGAAGAATGCATCTGAGGTAAGGGGGCAAAAGATGGAGAATGTTCCAAACCTGGAGGATGGCCGGTGCAAAGGCAGAGACAGAAGATGGAGTATGATGAGGCAGTGAGGTGGCTCAGTAGATTACGGAATCAGGCCTAGAAATGGGAGGTCCTGGGTTCAAATGTGGTCTCAGATACTTCCTAGCTGTGTGACCCTGGGCAAATCACTTAACTCCCATTGCCTAGCCCTTACCACTCTAAGGGACAGCTGGGTGGCTAAGTGGATAGAGAGCCAGATCTGGACACAAGAGGTCCTGGGTTCGGATCTGGCCTCAGACAGTTCATAGCTGTGTGATCTTGAGCAAGCCAGTTAACTTCAGTTATCTAGCCCATACTACTCTTCTGCCTTGGAACTGACACTTAGACTTGATTCTAAGACAGAAGGTAAGGGTAAAAAAAATAAAAATGAAGTACCTCTATGAGGAACATTGGGCAGGCCAAGTGTAGCTGGATCACAGGATTGGGGAGGAGGGAAGGAGAGGATAAGTCGGAAAAAGATTGGAAATGTAGGAAGAGCCCAAGTCATGAAAGCTTTCAAATGCCAAACAGGATTTTATATTTGATCCTGGAGGTAACAGGGAGCCACTGGAGTTTATTGAGTCGGGGTGGGTAGAGCGGGATGCAGTCAAACCCGCGCTTCAGGAAAATCGATTTGGCAGCTGAATAGAGATTGTTGTGGGCAGAGACTCGATGTAGGGAGATCAATTACTAAGCCAATGCAATAGTCCCGGCAAGAGGCGATGAAGGTGCTGTGATGACTGCAAAGGGAGAACTCGCGAGATTTGTGGGGTGAGGACCCGTGTGGGCTCGGTGGCCCAAGGGGGAAGCGGGGCTGCTGGATGGGGGTAATCATCACGGGGAAGTTAGAAGAGGGGAGGGAAAGTAGTAGACGAGGAAACCGAGGACCAGAGAACATTCTGGGTCCTGAGGGCTCTTCCAGCTCCGCCCCAGTCCTGGGGAGGGAAGGTAGGAAAGCACTGACCTGAATGAGCAGGGAGGGTGTCTTCTTGTTGAATTTTTAGAATGAGATGGATGCAGGTTGGATTCCGAGGAAGGACCCAGACGATAGCCTAGGAGAGTGGGAAGAGGCCCTTTGGAGTCGGAGGACCTCTGTTCAGATCCTGACAGCTCTGTAGCACCCGTGTGATCTTGCATGAGTCATTTAACTTCTGTAGACCCCGGTCTCTTCCCCTGCAAAGTGAGGAGCGTTTGGGTTCTCTCTGACCCCCTTCAGCTCTACTTCGATGTTCCTCTAACCTCTGCTGAGGCCCCGGATCTTGGAATCCATCGCTCCAGCCCCCTGGAGTAGACATCCCTGTGTGGGTGGGTGGGGGGACCGGGCAGAGGTTGGAATCCCCACCCCTGAACCCGAAACCAGCCAGAACCTGCGGTCCAAAGAGTCCTTGGGGAAGAGATTCAAGTCTCCTGCGCTGGGGATTTAGAGCCCTAGGACTGGAGCTCCGGGTTTCTATATAATATGTACCGTCGGATTTAAATGTCACTGCTGCAGGCAGCTGACCCAGGTTACCACACAATGGGCCGCGAGGGGTTCCTGCTTCCATCTCTTCATCTTCCTGCCATTAAGCTGACCAAAGGGAGGGGGATTTGGTTTCTTAAAAAACTAAACAGTTGTTGAGCGCTCTTGCGTTGCCTGGGCAACAGCCGAGGGGGAGAGAGAAGCTCTTTATTGTTTAAAGTTTTATTCTTGCTGGATTTCAAAGGATTTTTTTTTTCTGAAAAGGCCACATTCTCTGAGCATCTTGGTTGGTCCTCTCTCCCGGCTGGTCCCCGTGACCTCCAGCTCCCCCTGCTCTCCTTCCTTAGCATCCTCCCACACCCACCGAGCCTTCCGCAGGCAAGCACCGTACTCCAGGACTTGGGGAGCAGGGGAGGGCCGGGGGAGGGAGTGGGGAGAGCGGGGCGCGTTTGCTGCAGGAGACAATTTCTTTTGGCTCTGTGTAAGTAAGGGCCCAGCGGCCCTCGCTGTCTAAACACACAGGCAGGAGAGAGAGGAGGTCAAGGACACTTGCTGCAGAAGGAAGGGCTCCCTTCTTCCCATCCCTCTGTCAGCCATAACCCCACCCTCCCCCACATTGGGAACGACATGGTGCCTAGGATCAGAGCCCAGCATGGCACCCCCCTCCTCCTCTCCTCACTCAACTCGAAGGCTCCCCTCGATGGAATGTTGGTTTTTCAAGCCATGGCTTAAGACATCTGACTGTGGCAGAAAGGGCCCTGGATTTGGAAAGAGGATATCAAAGAAGGAAGTGTGACACCATCTGCTGGTCCTGTGATCCTATTTGAGTCTCTCTTTGAGCCTCAGGGCTCTCCTTTTTGAGCCTCAGTTTTCCCATCTGTGACATGGGGATGATGGTTCTATTCTTCATATCTAAGTGAAGCTGGTAGAATTCCTCAAGTCTAAGCTCCTCATTTTAAGAGTTAAGAAAACTGAGTGGGTGTGATTTACCTAAAGCCTCATGGGTACTAAGTGGCAGAATTGGGATTTGAACCCAGGTCTCTCCATGACCTCCAACTCCTTCCACTCTCCCCCACCCCCATCCAGGGACTAATGCTTCCAGAGAGCAGAGGATCCTTTCTCCAGAGGGATTAGACTAGACTAGTCCCTTTCAGGGCTAACCTCCCCTCTAAGGTCTCGTCCAGCTCTAAACGGTTCTGTGTTGAATAATAATTCTCGGAGGTTCTGAGGCCGCCAGTCCCTGTTTGTTCCAAGGTCCCCTTTTTACAGCCAAAGAAGTCAGGGGGAGTAGGGTGTGGGAGGGGGAGGGAGGGCGCCGCAGACATTCTGGGATTTATGTTGGGGAGTTTTTCATGGCAGCAACATCCTTGAAGGTGCCAGCAAGACAACCTGCATGAGAAGCTAGCCATGAAGCCTCTGGGCACATGCTGTCTGGCGCTCCCCCTCCCTCCTCTGCCTCTAGGCCCTGTGGTGATGGGCCCAGACTCCCAGCAGGGGCTAGTCATGGCTCTCCTGAGCCTCCGTGCTTCTTGCCACTGCTTCTCCAGTTGGGCTTTGAAGAATGAGCAGCATTTAGGGAAGAGGGAAGAAAGGCTCAGAGGGGGTGGGAGAGGGGGTGCCTTTTAAAGATCTTTGACTGGTTGGGAGATGGACCCACTGTGGGTCTGCCATGGACGAGAGTAGTAACTCACATTTCTGGGACATTGTGGACGGTTTACAAACTGATTTTTTTTTTTCCATAATAGCTCTATAAGGTAAGGCGTGCAAATTTGTTACAGGTGAGAGGCAGTAGAGCACACTAGGTAGAGGGTTAGTCTTGGAGCCTGGATGGATGGATAGATCAGGGGAGTAAGCATTTATTAAAAGCACCTACTAGGGGCAGCTGGGTAGCTCAGTGAATTGAGAGCCAGGCCTAGAGACCAGAGGCCCTAGGTCCAAATCTGGCCTCAGACACTTCCCAGCTGTGTGACCCTGGGCAAGTCACTTGACCCCCATTGCCTACCCTTACCACTCTTCCACCTATAAGTCAATACACAGAAGTTAAGGGTTAAAAAAAAAAGCACCTACTATGTGGGTAGCTGGGTAGCTCAGTGAATTGAGAGCCAAGCCTAGAGACCAGAGGTCCTGGGTTCAAATCTGGCCTCAGACACTTCCTAGTTGTGTGACTCTGGCCAAGTCACTTAACTCCCACTGCCTAGCCCTTCCCACTCTTCTGCCTTGGAACCAATACATGGTATTGATTGTAAGACAGAAAGTGATGGTTTAAAAAAATAAAAGCACCTACTATGTGCCAAACTCTCTTCTAAGTGCTTTATAAATATATAGTGGTGTTGGAAAGCTGGAAATGGAGTGGAGGAGAAGAACACACAGTGGCAAGGTGAGGACATGGAGGAAATGGCAGTGAAAGGTCACCCATCTGTCACACTAGAGGGATGCTGGCCAAGGACTGAGTTTTAGTTCTGCTTCTGACACCTCTGAGCTGTGTGACCCTGCGGCATTGGTTTACCTTTTAGTGCTATTCCAGGCAGCTTTCTTAGGCTATAAATGGCAAAGCAGATTCAGTTGTGCTTCATAAAAGGGGTTTCCTCATTGGGGAGTTCCTTATGCAAATGAAATCACAGATCTGGCTCCTCTCACCTCTTCTTTTCCAGATAAGGAAGTGGGCCCAGAGAGGGGAAGGCCAGGGCCATGGAGCAGGATGTGTTAGAGCCAGGCCTTGATCCTGGGTCTTTTCAGTCCAAAGCTTTTGTCACCTCCCTCCGCTCCCTCCACAGTCACCCAAGGCTCAACTCCTCTGCTCATGATGTCACCAAGCATTAACTGGGGCTACAGCCCTAGCAAACAAACTACCCACACTGGGGACTCAAAAATAGATACTCTTTTGCATATAATTTGCATGTCATTCATCCAATATCAAAATGACTCAAAATACCTTTAGTTTCTTTCTCTGAAAGTTCTCAGCCCCTTTTTTCTCCCTCCCGTGCTCCAGCCTCCATCAGGATGAGGAAGCTAGGTGGCCGAGAGGCTGGAGCACTGGGCCTGCAGACAGGAAGATCTGACCCTGAACAAGTCACTTAACTCTACCTCAGTTTCCTCATCTGTAAAAAAATGAGCCAGAGAATGAAATGGTAAACCACGCTGGTATCTTCGACAAGGCAACCCCAAATGGGGCCATGAAGACATGACTGAACCACAAGACAAAATCAGGTTACCATCTATTTCTTCTGGGTAACTTCTGGGCAGAGGTAACTGAAGAATTGAAGGGAGAGGGGTGAAGGCACAGGTACTGCCATGAGAGATCATGCTTTTGCTTCAGATGGACCCCAAAGGAACCTGTAGGAAACTTCTCAAGGGTAGAGACCCCAGCCTGAATCTTCTCTATGTCCCCAAGGCCTCTTCCAATGCCCCACAAGCTCTGATCTTTCAGGAAGGGGCCTCAGAAGTGGCTGTCTAGTATCTGTCCCCTTCATTTTACAGATGGGTAGACTGAGGCCAGGGGGAGGCAGGGTAGTAAAAGCTATGATCTCTGACCCAGTTCAGCTCTGACATTTTCCTCTGAGGCCCCTTGGGATGGACTCTCATGTTGGGGGATTCTTGGGACCCAGCAGGCCTCTTCCCCTTTGGCTACTCCCAGCCCTTTCTGTCTTTGCAGAGACCCGGTCCTGTGGGTGCTGGAGAGAGGGGTGGGACCGGTGCTGCCATTTGGTTACCCTCCTTGGTGCCCCCAAGGATCACCAAAGGTGTTGACTCAGCAAATCTTAATTTATGTCCCAGGCCAGGGGTTCTTGTGAAGCAATTAGTGAAATAATGGTTATGTCGCACTAAAAATTATTTATAGTGTCACCGTGCTCAGAGCTGTGATTAAATTAGACAACCCAGGGGATTTAGATCTCCTTCCTGAATGGGGGCTACCCCTCCCCTCCCCGGGACCAATCTCCGGGCAGCTGAGGACCTTGGTGTCGGGGTCCCTCTTACTCCTGGCATCTGCCCCTCTCCGCCTGGCATCCACTAGGCAGCAGGCTGGTTTGGTGAGGTTAGAGGCTCTGCTAATGCCATTTGCTTTCTTCCAGCGGTGGGAGCATCTCAGGGTATCACTGACACCCTGGGGAAAAGCCATAAAACCTGAGGTCTGGAAGGGACTTTGGGAACCATCTGCTTGCCTGTCCTAGTTACAGCTCTAATGGAGTCTTTGATCCCTTCACTGTACACTGGAGGAAAATGTTGCCTAAAGGAAGAAAGTGACTTGCCTGGGGTCAGAGGGCAAGTCCAGAGTTAAGACAGGACCGTAGCTTGGTGTAGGCTCTTTCCATAGCCTAAGACTGCCATCATTCTTTATTACCGAAACTCTGGACCAGTCCCCCCTCCCTCCTTCCATCTTTCAATTAAAACCCACCAGGGAGACAAGTTTCAAGGCTCTTCTCTGCCTGCCTCAGACTTTTTACTGGTGGATCTTTCTTGTGGGGAATTTGGGGGAACTTCCATGCCTTCCAGTTTGCCAACCTTGATCATGGATTCCCGGGAATCTGACATAGGGTTGTGCTAAAGATATGATAAGTGGCTGCCTTGACCTGGATCTAATTTGCGCAGTAGAATGGAGGTTCAATAATGTAAAAAGGGGAGGAGTAGTCAGTCAGCTGAGAAACATTTATGAAGTGTCTTCTATGTGCCACACACTGTGCTGAGTGGTGAGAGATATATGAAAAAGGAAGACAGTCCTCGCCTCCAGGGAGCTTACGATCTAATAGAGGAAGACAGCTTACAAAAGGAAGCTGGAAAGGGGAGAGGGAGAAGGGACATTCTGGAGGGTGCAATGGAAAAGTCCTAAGGAGTGCTGCTGGTGAGGAAATGAAGAGATGACTGGCCTGGGCTACCTCCTTAAATGGAAGTTTGGGGAAGAGCTCTTTGCTCGACCCTCTGATCAGAGGGTCAGAGAGTATTGGGGACATGATGGAACAGTAGAGAGAGTGATAGACTTAAGAGTCAGGAAGACCAGGGTTCAGATCCTGCCTCTGATACTAGCTATAGCCATTGTAGAGAATAAAAGCTGGGGCAGCTAGGTAGCTCAGTGGATAAAGGGCCAGGCCTGGAGATGGGAGTTCCTGGATTCAAATCTGGTCTCAGATACTTTCAGGGCTCTTCTCTGCCTGCTTCAGACTTTTTACTCCTCTTTCCTTTAGTGGAATTTGGGGGAACATCCATGTCTTCTAATTTACCAGATCTGATCATGGATCCCAGAGAATTTGGCTCAGGGTCCTGTGACTCTGGGCAAGTCACTTAACCTCCACTGCCTAGTTTTTATTGTTCTGCCTTGGAATTAATACTGTTAATTCTAAGACAGAAGATAAGGTTTTTTTAATTTTTTAATTTTTTTATTTAAACCCTTATCTTCCATCTTGGAGTCAATACTGGGTATTGGCTCCAAGGCAGAAGAGTGGTAAGGGTAGGTAATGGGGGTCAAGTGACTTGCCCAGGGTCACACAGCT
Source organism: Gracilinanus agilis (assembly GCF_016433145.1). NCBI lineage: Eukaryota > Metazoa > Chordata > Mammalia > Didelphimorphia > Didelphidae > Gracilinanus > Gracilinanus agilis. The sequence continues at coordinate 288,557,590 of NC_058131.1, forward strand.
GGGAAGTGTCTGAGGCCAGATTTGAACCTAGGACCTCCCGTCTCTAGGCCTGGCTCTCAATCCACTGAGTCACCCAGCTGCCCCAGAAGATAAGAGTTTTAAAATAAAGACCAACTGATTTGTACAGAGATCTTTCAGATTTGCAAAGCATTTAATATTATCTCATTTAATATCTTATGAGGTAGGTAGATACTTCAGAATTTTTTATCTCCATTTTATAGATGAAGAAATGGAGGCTTTTTTAGATTAAATGACTTACCCAAGGTCACACATTTAGCATGTGTTGGAGGCAAGATTGCAACTCAGATCTTTTTGGCTCCGAGTTCAGCATGCTCTCCATCCTAATCCAACCCCTGCAGCTATCTTCATCTTTCTGAATCTCAGTTTTCTCAACAGCACTTGTTGTGCTTATGTCACAGGGAAGTTGTGAAATTCAAATGAGAAAATCTATATGGAGCTCTTTGCTAACTATCAAGCTTTCTCTATTAGCCAGGGCTCATCTTTATAGGTTACCCACCTGGTGTGATTGAAGGGGCAGCCTGGCACAAGATGCCAACTGCGGCTTCTTCAGAGAGTTTTGCTGCTTCAATAAGGCTGGCTCAACTTCTCCCATCAGTGGCACACCGGGAGCATCAGGCAGAGATGTTTGACCCTTTTCCAACAGGGGTTGCTTCCCTGGAAATAACCAGGCTAAAAGTAGGGTCATTGGTCTGGGAGGCGCTGTTCTTCCCAGGGCTGTTGGCATTTTTGCACCTATTAGGTGATTAGTAAATGTTTCATTCATTCATTCATTCACACATTCATTCATTCATGTACCCCAAAGGGCCTGTGGCCCACTTGTTATCCTGCCTAAAATTTTTCCCACTAGAGCTTCACTCCTGCCTTTATCCCTTCTTAGCCCCTTAACATGAATGAGTTTCTCAGGCTCTTTCTGGGGTGGGATCTGAGCGTAGGTTTTGCCTCTCAGTTCCACCGTTAGAGGTAAAGGGAAGAGCCATGACTCAGGAGATCTGTGTTCCAGTCCTGATTCTGCCATGTGTTTACTGTGTGACTTGGCCCAAGGACTCTAGTCCTCAGTTCCCTCTCTAAAATAAAAGGATTGGAGGAGACAGTCTCTGAGGTTCTAACATTCTCTGCTCCAGGGGTCTTGCCATTCCTAATACTTTTATATTCGAAGGTCCTTTTCTAGTTCTATTCTTTGGCTCAGGGAAGCTGATGGGCGCAGTAAAAAGGCAAGAGAAAGGCACCCACTTGGCCCTGATGGCTACAAAACAGGAGTCCCACCTCCCTAGTCACAGCCACGGCCTTCTCTCCACTCTTTCTTCCACCCTTCCCCACTGTCATCTCTCTTCTACCACTGCTCCCTCCCTCCCTCTTCTCTCCCTCTCTCCCTCCAATCGGAATTCTGTCATCAGCAGGGCTCTGCTCTCCAACATTCTCCAGGCTCTCGGGAGGCCAGCTAGCCTCCATTAACACCTTGTCCAGGGTCCTGAACATCCGCCTAGGCTCAGGGATGGGAGGCAGCCCCACCATGCAGGGAAGACTGGCCATAATTCCTCATCTTTCAGTCCATCCCCAAGGGAAAGCTTCAGCCCTCTCCAGGGACAGCCCCACCTGGCCCGACTTCACACACCTCGTAGACAAACATCCCACTCCTTTACCCCAGAGGTGGGGCAGCCAAGGCTCCTTCTCTGCTCTTCCCATGGGACTGGCCCTTGGGCTCCCCATTACCCACTAGGCCCTGCACAAGCCCAGCCCCGAGCCCATAGCTGTTTGATATGCAGACCTGGTTCAGGAGGCTGCAGCATAAATGTGATTAGCTTTAGCGCTGTAGCAAGTCCACACTCGTCAGCCGCGCACCCGCTCCTTGCCTGATCTCATATGCTTTAAACAACCCCCTCCCTCCTCTGGTGGGGGCTTGTCTCCCTCTCCACTGGACCCAGCCCCACCGAGCTCAAGCACGGCCCCTTCACAGCCTCCTGACAACCCCACCTTTCAGTCAGGGGCTGGGGAGGCTCCTGGGCCCAAGACTCCCATCTGACTCCAGGGCAGGTGTGGATTTAGAAGCACCAACATCTCTCTAGGATCCCTTTGGCCTTTCCCTCTCCCTCCTAGGGACCAGAGGCTATTTTAGAAAGGAGTCAGAGGAAAGGAAGCAGCCAGTCCCAGAATGGCATCTGCCCGTGTCCTCTCTCTTTCACTGAGGCTAATTGGCTAGATTCTTGCCCCAGTGCTGTGGCTGTCCCCTTCATGCTTCTATTTCTTTGTTTCTTCTTCATCTCAAACTCCATCTCTCTCTCCTTCTGTCTCAGTCTCTCCCTCTGTTTGTGTCTCAGTCTCAGTCTCAGTCTCTGTCTCTCTCTCTCCCTCTTTGTCTCTGTTTCTGTCTCAGTCTCTGTCTCTGTCTTTCTCTTTCTCTCTCCCTCCCTCTCTCTGTCTCTCCCCTCCCTCTTTCTGTCATTCCCTCCCTCCCTCTCTCCCTTTCTCTCTCTTCCTCCTGTTTCTCTGTCTTTCCGAGTCTGTGTCTGTGTCTATCTCTCTGTCTCTGTCTTGGTTTGTCTTTGTTTCTCTGTCTCTCTGTCTGTCTCTGTCTCTCTGTCTCTGTCTCTGTGTCTGTCTCTGTCTGTCTCTCTGTTTTTGTCTCGGTCTCAATCCCTCTCTCCCTTCTCTGTTTCTGTCTCAGTCTCTGTCTCTATCTCTCTCCTCTTTCCCCCTCATCCCATTGATTCTCCATTTGTCTCTTTCACTTGAATTCCATTTTGCTCCCAAATCTTCCTAGGCCTTCTTATAAACTCTTACTTATCTCTCCCCATCTCTCAACCCTTCTGCCTTTCATTTCCCCTTCTCTACCTCTTCTTCTGTCATCTTGCCCCATCTCTCCTTCATCTGTCCTAACCCCATATCCCAGTTCTCTCTATGATCACCTCTCCAGCTTTCCCCCATTTACTTCATTTTTCTTATTTTGTACCTCTCTCCCATATTTCCTCACCACTGACCCTTCATCTCTTCCCCAGCTTATCCTATATTCTCCTAGCTGATCTCTAAGGCCCCTTCCGGTTCTGAATCCGATGATTCAAGCATCTTTCCTCTATCTTTCCCCACTGCTGCCCCATTCATTTCTTTCTTATATTGCTTGTCTCCTGCATCTTCTTCCACCTTGGGCTCCACATCTCTTCTCTCCCTATTTCCTCCGCATTTCTCTAAATCCACCCCCTTACAAAAGGAGAATGTCTTCCAGAGCCTAGGAAAGGACTGGTAGAAGTGGTTACCCCTCTGAAGTTTTCTCTCTCCCTACTGTGGGAGCAGGAGCCTGAGAGTCCTATTATATTTCTAGTTTAGAAATGGGAGTGGAGTAGAATTCTCCAGGGTCAAAGCTTGGAGCTTTTGGACCCCTAGCCCTGAAACTCCAGCCTCCCTAATCACATCTTGGCATATGCTCATGACCAAAGATATCTCTATCTTCTCATCTAGAAATATATTGAGTGTGAGGGACCTTCTACCCTTGAAGGTTTGGGAGGCCTAGGCAAATGTTCAGCTATCCCCTGGCCCTCTCCATCTCCTAACTCCATGCCTACCAGTAAGATTCTTTGCTCTCAGAGTTCAGATGAATCCCTTGCAAAGCCCAGCCTGGACTTCTCCCTCCTTCCTCAGTGGCATCTTCCCTACAGCTAGCTCTCTGCCCCCTGGTCACCTGCCTTTGCCTTCTGCTATTCCCTACACCCCTTTCCCACAGAGGCTGGGGCAGGTAACAGGAAGGGTTAAGGAGAATCCAGGGGACCTGTACATAATCCAAAGCAGGAGAATTTGAACCAGCAAATCCCCCACCCCCACCCAACCCCAGCCTGGCCAGAGCAGGAGGCCTCAGGAAATAGAAAGACAGGAGACTGAGGATTAGAAACCCATCATGGAAAATGGTTTTCTTATCACAGTGGCCCGGCTGAATTGCTGGGACAAACTGAAAATCTAATTGCCTCCTAGCTCTACCTCCAACATTTCCCCTCTTCTCTCCTCCTCCTATCCCTCCTCCCCCCAGAGCTCCTAGACTGGGGTCAGTTCAGGACCAAACACAGGGAGACCCTTTTCCCCTCCTCCGCCCCCTGTGGGGAAACTGAGCTAGGCCATGCTGGCGCCTCTTCTGGCCTCTTTCCAGGCCTCCTGAAGCCTCAGCTCCCCAGGAGGCCACAGGGGTGGCCTGGGCAGAGCCCTGGGCCTAGGGCCCAGTGGGTGACTGGAAGAAGCAGGCGCCAGGCGGTCTGAGTTCCTGGCAATCCTCTGTCTGCTCAGGGTGGAAGGCAAGGGGACAACCAACTGGGTAATCAAACTACCTCCAACCACAGAGGCGGGAGACAGGGATCAGGCTTTATAGGAGAAAGGGGTGTGCGGGTGGGGCTGTGGGAGGTTTGAGCTGGAGATGGAGGGAGGGATAGGAAGGAAAAATGGTGCAGCTAGAAAATCCAGAAGGTAGAGGCCCCTGCTTTTGGAAGGATCCCTCTCCTCTCTCCTCCCTGCCCCCCAATCTCCTCCCAATAGCGCCCCAGATCTCTGGGAAGATTCTTGGGTCAGTAGCCCCTTGGGTAGGCTCCGTTTGGGCAGGGAGTCCAGGAGGATATGAGGGGGAATAAGAAGCTGCCTAGAGTCCTGTCTGTGGCTCTCCCTCTTGTTCAGTCAAGGCACGGTGATGAGTGAGTGATGGATGATGGTCAGCATTAACCTTCTTTCCTCCTTCCTCCCTCCAACAGGAGCTCCTGCTAGGCTGAGCTCTGCACCGGCCCCCCTCCTCCACACACATACACCCTACTCCCTAGTTTTATTCCTCACCAGTAACCCGGCCAGACCTTGTCCCCTCCTCCTCTCCCCTGTTCATCTTTCTCCCTACTGGTCCCTAGGGCCCAGGTCCTTCTTTCTATATTTTTATTGGTGTTCAAAGCCCCTCTCCCTTTTGTTCCCAACTCCCTTCAGGGCCTGTGCTCTCCTGGTGCCTTTATTCGGTGCCCATCCTTTGTTCTCTTCTCGCCTCAGTACCCCTGCCCCTTGGTGACCATTTCCTCTCTGCTCCCATCCACTCCTCGCTGCCCCTTCTTTCTCTGACCATTTCCCCGGGGTTCCAAGCTCCCCTCACTGCCCATCTCTTCTCTCCTGTTTTCTTCCTGCCTAAACATTCCTTCTCTGACCATCCCTCTCCCTAATCTCCATCCCTGACCTTCTCTGTGCCCATCCACCTCACGTAGCCCCAATTCCTCTCTGGAGTTACCATCTGGGCATCGGTCTACGTTCTGAGCCTTCCTGGGGGGGGGCGGGGTGGAAGAGAAGGAGGCCTGGGAGGGCTAGGAGAGGGTCTTTCCTATTCCCAGTGTCCCCCTCCCCAGACTTCTCTGAGATAAAACCTCTCCTGAACTGCCCCCTGGGCCTCTTGTCCTCTGCCTCCCTCTCATGCCTCCATTCTGTCCCAACATAGGACACCCGCCTCAGGGCTTTCCCTTTACACCTCCAGGTCCCCCTCTTTTGGGGAACCCAAAGATAATAAATCAAGGTGACTTTGGGAACAAGAAGCAGGGGTTTTCTTGTCCTTTCATTTGCATAATCCCGGCTGGCAATATGATAATGGTGTTTGTTAAAGACAGAGCACAATAAATTAATACCGTTAAGTTGTTGCTGCAAAATGCAAAGCAGGTAATTTACTGCGGGCGCAAGAACGGAGCCTTTAAACTGTAATGGATTAACTTTCCCAGCAGCAAATGGTCCCCAGAGGTCAGAGGCTTCCGTCTCCCCAGGCTGCTCATGCCCCCATCCCAGCCTGCTCCTGGGCTCACCCTGGAGGAGCCCCTGGACTCAGCCTCCCCCCAGCTGACTTCCCTCCTGGGCTAGAGCCTATCCAGAGCACAGGACTGCACAAAAACAGAGGGGAACCTCAGGACGTCAGACCCAGAATGGTAGGGCCCGGTGGGGCCTTAGAGGCCGAGCTGTCCAACTTGGACATCCTCTCATCCAACCTCCTCACTTTCCAGAGGAATAAGTTGGGACAGTTTATCTCTACTGTGCCAGGCACTGTGTCAGGCAGTGGGGACACACTAGCAGTCTAGGTCCTGCTTGCAAAGAACTTGCATTCTAAGGGAGAAGAGAGCAAGGTTGAGGGTGTGGGTGGGGGCCCCCCAAGAGGGCAGTGCAGCAGCTGAAAAGGAGGTGGTGGACTCCAGAGGGAGAGAAGTAGGGCTGGGGTCTTTCTGGGTCCCAGGCAAGGAGTCACCAATTAAGAAAAGAAGGCACCCGCCTGGAGGTTTCCCCGGGGCTCAGTGTGGCAGATAAAGAGAAGGAGGCAGAATCTGAAGAGCTGACCGAGAGGGAAGTGAAGGAACTGAGGCCAGGAGAGAGGTGTCAACGCCTCTCAGTACAGCTTTATTCTACAAACATCTAATTAAGAGACTACTGTGCAAAAAGCTCTGGGCTGGGTGCTGAGGACAGAAGGCAATGACAAAGCAAGGCCAAACCCTCCAGGGCTTCTGAGGGGACATATCAGCCCAGGGCAGGGCCCTGTGGCAGAGTAGGATTGGTATAGGGTAAAGTGTCAAGAGAGGTTGCAAAGGGGGGCAGCTGGGTGGCTCAGTGGATTGAGAACCAGGCCTAGAGACAGGAGGTCCTAGGTTCAAATCTGGCCTCAGCCACTTCCCAGCTGTGTGAACCTGGGCAAGTCACTTGACCCCCATTGCCTACCCTTACCACTCTTCTGCCTTGGAGCCAATACACAGTGTTGACTCCAAGATGGAAGGTAAAGATTTATTAAAAGAGAGAGAGAAAGAGAGAGAGAGAGAGAGAGAGAGAGAGAGAGAGAGATTGCAAAGGAGACTTGAGACAAGGCACTCTAGGGGTATTTGAAGAGGTAGAAAGGCCTAAGAGCTGGGGAAGGGTTGGGGATGGGGCAAGTCTTGGCCCGGATGTCCAGCCAGTGTCCAGTGAGAAGATTGGGTCTGGGGTCTTAGGGCAGTGAGAGGAGGACAATCTTGGCTTCAGAATCCAGAGACCAAGCCCCAGTTTTGCTGCCTGATCTGCTAGAACCTTCCCTTCTCTGGGCCTCTATTTCTGCCTCTGTAAAATGAAAAGATTAGTCCTGATGAAGTAAGGACACTGTTGTCTTTCTGTTCATCCGGAGCACTTAGCAGAGTTCCTGGCATTCAGTAAACACTTAATAAATATGTATTGATTAGTAGATAATATTGAAGGTCTCTTTTCCCTGATATTCCTTCTTTTTAAATTTAAACTCTTACCTTCCAGTCTTGGAGACAACACTGAGAATTGGCTCCGAGGCAGAAGAGTGGTAAGGGAGGCAATGGGGGTCAAGTGACTTGCCCAGGGTCACACAGATGGGAAGTGTCTAAGGCCAGATTTGAACCCAGGACCTCCTGTCTCTAGGCCTGGCTCTCCATCCACAGAGTCACCCAGCTGCCATACAGTGGAAAGAATGCTAGACTTGGAATTGGGAGAATTGGGTCAGAAACTTTCTTTAGACTTTTTAAAGTTATGTGACCCTGGGCAGGTCACTTTACTTCTTACAGCCTCCATCTTCTCATCTGTAAAATGGGGATAATAATGTTTGCACAGGGTTGTTATAAGGGAAGCACAGTGTAAACCTTAAAAAATGGGAGCTATGATTGTGCTCCTGTCCTAAGATCTCTTCTGGTTCTGAAATCGTATGTTTCAAGGCCCCTTCCCTTTTGGACATTCTATTAACTAAGATGCCTTTTAGCTCTCTCATTCTCTCCCTCTGCCTTGCAGTGGCTGGGGGCTCCTCCAAGAAAATGGAAGCGCTTGGCATGAGGTTCTAGAAGAGGTTCTGGGAGGGTCCCTCGAGAGTAGAGAAGGCCCTGGAGGAGGAGGAGGAAGACAGTGAGGAGAGCTGAAGGGAGGGTGAGGGGAAGAAGAGGGAGAGGCAGGAGATGGAGTGAGAGAGAGGAGCCTCACCACCCAGCCCTGGCATCCTCACCTCCATTACCACTCGCTCAGACAGCTCTGTTCCCAAGGAGAATTGCCGCAGCCCCCAGTGCTGGGCTGGTCCTCAGGACCCCAGCAGAATTCTAATTTCCCATTTATCTCTGCAGCTCCTCTGGCTTTATTAAAGGGGCGACGTTGCATCAGGCTCAGAGCCGAAGTTGCCTCACAGGCTAATTGGATTCAGCGTCTCCTCGGGAATCCTGGGATCGGGCAGGTGGCTGAGCTTGGGGGTAGGGTGGGCTGAGGAGGGAAGGAAAAGAGACCACCATTCTGTGGCCTGAGCTGGGGCTGGGGGCATACAATTGAGCCGGGAGATCTGGGTTCTAGTCCCATTCAGCTTTTCTCCTTTCTAAGATGAAAGAGTTAGAACTTTCCAGGTCTCTCATTCGGCGACTTGGTGTCCTGGTAGGTGATGGGTAGAGCCGGAAGGAACGATCCCCCAGACCTCCCTGACAGCAAGGACTGGAACTATCCCAGGGGACCTAGGGCCACTGCCCTCCTCCAATGGGAGCAGCTGGCGCTTCAGTCCTTGGCTCCTGAGGAAGGGATTGGCCTTCCCCGAGCTTTGTTTCCCTTTGCTAGCCTCCAGAGAACATGGGTGTGTTCAGCTATTATTAACTATTATTATTATTATTGATTATTATTAATTTGGAGGAGACTTGAAACCTGTACCCCCCTCCCAACATATACGTGTAGCTATTATCTTCTCTGGGGACCAGAAGGGCCATAGAATATAGAATGTCAGCTCTCGGAGGGCCCATGGTTTCCCAGTTGGAGAAAGAGGGCCAGAACCGGAACCTTCTGACCCAGTTTCGTGTCCCAGCCCTGACGTTTAATGGTTATGGGATGCTTCACCTCCTGAGGCTTGGTATCTTTACCTATAAAATGGGGATAATAATGCTTGCCCTGCTTTCCTGTGAGAAATGCTTTGTAGAAATGTGAGCTGTTATCAATAACGCCGAATGTCAGAGCTGGGAAGGTCCTTAGGGCATAGACTGTCAGAACTGGAAGGGATCTTAGAGCAGAGAATGTCAGAGCTGGAAGAGAACTTAATTAGAACATCAGATTCAGTTCCCCCCTTTTCCAGATGGAGAAAGCGAGACCTGCAGAGGGGGGTAGCTTTGACCAAAATAATAAAGTGAGTCGATCATGGAGCCAAGATTAGCACCCAGGTCTAACTGCTCGCTACGCCACAGGACTGCGGTGCTCACTCGTGATTGGGGTGGGGAGTGGCCAAGGGACCCCTTCTTTTTCTTTTTTAAACCCTTACTTTCTGTCTTAGAATCAATACTGTATACCGGTTTCAAGGCAGAAGAGCAGCAAGGGCTAGGCAATGGGGGTTAAGTGACTTGCCCAGGGTCACACAGCTAGGAAGTGTCTGAGGCCAGATTTGAACACATGATCTCCCATTTCTGCACCTGGCTCTCCGTTCACTGAACCACCCTGCTGCTCTTTCCAATTTACCTCCAGGACTTCCATTGGACCAGATCCAATCCCCATCTGTTTCCTCTCCTTCTGCCCTTCTTGCCGGCTCCCCCTCCCCTCTGGGCCTGTCCCCTGCTTGCTCCGGAGCTGAGTGGGGATTTGCCCGGTTGCCTGCCTGCTGGCCTGTTGATTTAGGGCCTGTCTGGGGCAGGAGTTTCACCTCATTAGCACAGATTGATTCTCAGATAAATCGCTTTGCCCAGATAATCACACTCTCAGATCAGCTCTGCTCCTGCCAGCAGGCTTCGGGTACCCCAGGAATGCCTAGTGCCCCATGGCCGAATACTGAGGGACAGCCAGAGCTCCCTCGGGACCTGAAGATGGGGAAAGGGAAGGAGGAGCGGCAGGTTAGGCATAGCGCTGTTCCAATGGCACTTTGCCATTTCTATGGCAAGAGTTAGGGAATGCTTTGCTCAAACCAACCCAGAAAGGCAGGAAGTGCAAACGTTGTTAGTGCCATCTTACTGAGGAGGAATATCAAGGCTCCAAGTCCTAACCAAGTTTCTAATCGCTGTGGACCTCAATTTCCTTAAAAGTTTTTTAACCCTTCTTTTGCTTCTAGTATCAAATCTAGTACAGAAGGGCAAGGGCTAGGCAAACAGGGTTAAGTGACTTGCTCAGGGTCACATAGCTAGGAAGTATCTGAGGTCACATTCCAGGTCCTCCAATTTCAGGCCTGGATCTCTATCTACTGTGCTATCTAGCTGCCCCTAATAGCCAAATTATTAATGGTTCTCATTGTTGTTGTTGAGTTGTTTCAGTTGTGTCTGACTCTTCATGACCCCATTTGGGGTTGTCTTGGCAGAGATACTGGAGTGGATCACCATTTCCTTCTCCAGATCATTTGATAAATGAGGAAACTGAGGCAAATAGGGGTAAGTGACTTACTCAAGGTCACACAGTCAATGTCTGAGGCCAGATTTGAACTGGAAGAGGAGTCTTCCTGACTTCAAACACCGTGTCCTATCTAGCTGCCCCAATGCTCCCTTAATGATTCCTTAAGCTTTAAATTCTATGGCTAGCCCAGGGTCATTTTATTTCATCAGTGGAAGAGCTAAAACTTGAACTCAGGTCTTCTGACTTCATGTCCAGGAACATCTGCGCTTTGTTTTCAGGCCTGGAGGTGATAGTGCCCTGCAGGCCTTTCTCTCAGGGGAAAAAGAGAACAGTAGGGACCCTACTGTGCTTTCCTCCATGCCAGGTTTGTCCCATTCATGAGATCATAGATTTAGAGCTGACTTTTATGAAACCTTTAGAAGGTGTCATAAAGTCCATTTTACAGATGAGGAAAAGGGAGGCCCAGAGAGCTTAAATACCTAACTATGAGGGGGAAATTTGGTGTTCCTGTCTCAGAGTCCAAGTTCCAGGCCTTTTCATTATATCATGCTGCCCCTCTGTCTCTAGACTGTCAGACTGCTTATTCCTGTGGTCAGTCTGTACCATTTCCCAGCCCTAGCTGTGTCTGAGCCTTTTACCCAAACTTTAGCTCAGGTTCCCTGTCAATGCCCACTCTCTCTATCTTACTGCCCCCCTCATTCCTTCCTTAGATGGGAGCTTAGAACTAGGAGGGCTCCTGGAGACCGGTTCCTTGACCCCCCTCATTTTACAAAGAAGGAAACTGAAACCCAGAGAGAGAAGGCAACTTGGCCTGGGCCACACAGCTCAGGGGTGGCAACACTGGGCTTGAAATTCAGGGCTCCTGACTGCTAGCCCAGGGCTCTTTCCATAAGCTGAGGGGAAGCCCTTCGCCTTTCTGTCTGTCTCTGTGGCTTCCTGCCTTTCAGTATCTCTGTGTCTACCCTCAGTCTCTTGCCTGTTTATTTATTGGTACATGTCTCCCACCTCCTTCTGGTATCTGTTTGTCCTTCTACCTCTCAGCCTTGGCCCTGGCCTTGGCCTTCTGGTCTGAAATGTCCAGCAGAAAAGCCCAGGGTCAGATTTCTGCCCTTGTTAGCAGTCTTGTCCAGCTGCCAGAAACCAGAATAAATGCCTCAAGATACCATCCAGAGGCAGCTGGGGGCAATCCATGGCGCCTATTCCCCCACACTCCCGTCCAAATGTTAATTTTGCCAGGGCCTTGATAAATCTCACTGCTTCCCCCTGTCCGCCCAAGACATAGATTTCATCTTGTTGAGAGGTGACACTTCTGGCCTTTGGTACCAACCATCAATTTCATGCATTTCATGCCTCGGCTGTAATAAAAAGCTGGCCAGCATTAACTCACCATTATGCCGCCTACTCCTTCTCTTAACCCTTGCTGGGCTGTAGGGCCAAGTCCCCGGCCCAGAGCTGGGAGCCCAGAAAGGCTGCTGTCCTCTGACTTTGGGAAAGGTCTAGGTGGAGTCTGCCACAGGGTGGGGAGAGGATTGGTGCCATCATGAACACCAATGGGGCCACACTTTCATGAGCTGTAAAATAGGGACGGGGTGCAGGTAGCATTCTGAGTAAGATTACACGGTCCTTAGTGTCCAGTCCAGCTCTCACACGTTATGTGCTCAGGTCCCTTCTGGCTCCGACATTCTGTGCTCTATGGTCCTGTGGCCAAGAGCTCCCGTCTATAGAAAGTAACAGTAATGGGTGTGGAGTCAAATGTGTTCCCTAGTCTGACATCTGGTGGGGACACGCGTAGCCAGGGGCTCTCAGAGGGAAGCAGACCGAGGAGCTCAGAGAAGGCGCTGAACTGGCTGAGGTTTCGCTGCTTCTAGAAAGAGGGAAGGGGACCCCTGTTTTGGAATGGCACAATCTTTGTGTGGAGGGAGTTCACTTCATCCTGAGGGACACCTTTCTGGGAGTATTAGAGGTGAACCCTAGAACCCCTCCCTTTCTCTCTCCCTCCTCCTCTTCTTCTCTTTTCCTCCTTCTCCTCTCCTCCTCCTCTCTCTCCTCCTCATCTTCTCTTTCCTCCTTTCTCTTTCCTTCTTTCTCTTTTCCTTCTCTCTCCTCATCTTCTCTCTCCTCCTTTTCTTTCCTTTTCTCTCTCACTCTCTTTTCCCCGCTCCCCATTCTCATTTTCTCTCTCCCTTTATCTTTTTCTCTTCTTCTCTACCCCTCCTCCCCCCATCCTCACTCTCTCTTGGAGGTGGGAAGCTTAGACCTAGAGCCTCCTCCCAGCATCCTCTACTGCCCCCCCCCAGACTCCCACATGAATACCTTCAGCTGTAGGATGGCATCCTGGGGGACCCTAGGGGCCAGGAACCCTGGGCCTGCAAGGCTCTGGGGGCCAATAAACCCATTATTGCACTTCAATAAATGTTCATTCATTATTAAAAACCCATTTGCTGGGTAGGCCCCACATTACTGCTTGTTAATTCCTAGGTAAATGTGTGGAGGCCTCAGTGGTTTCTTATCTACAGCTATGTATGGGATTGAATTAAAGAAGACAGAAAAGGAGGTGGTGTCAGGGGGCCTGGGTTTGGGTTCTGGCTACAATCTACCTAGGTGACCTGGGACAAGTCATTTATGCTCTCTAGACCTCGGTTTCCTAGTATGTAAAATGGGGAAGGAGAGGGAAGGATGAGGCCCTTATGGTTTCACAGCCCAAGGGAGCTCCACAGAACATCCTCCAGAGCTCTAGAAGACCCATCCCTCTGCAACCCCAAGCTTCATTTCAGAGAGAAGCTCTGAGCTTCAGCTCCCAGGGAGATTCAGCTCTCAGATTCTCAGCCTGTCCCAGACTGCACATGGTAGTGGACAGAGCCCTGGTCATAGTCAGAAGGCCTTGGTCCCAGGCCGGACTCTGACCCTTAGCTGGCAGGTTACTCTGTCCTGAGCCTAACTGTCCCCATCTGTAAAATGGGGATGATAATGCTTGTGCTGCCTCCCTCATGGGGCCATCGTATAGAAGGGGGCTCTGTAGACTTTAAAGATCTCTTTCTCTTCCTCTGTGCTCCCCCTTCCCCCTTCCCATGCTGATTCCTGCCTCTACCCCCATGCTATATGGGTATTCGCAGTAATTCCTCTCCCTCTGCGAGATAATGCCCCTGGCGCTTAGAGAGCTGAACATGTTATCACCCGGCTCCTCCATCGCCCAGCTTGCCTGAATGGCTTGAGCTGCTTTAATCTCCCCTTGTAAGTCAATTCCTCTGGCCCCTTCATCAGCTCATGGGCTCAGCCGGCTCTGATCCTGGCCCCCAGCTGTTTGAAGGCTCTGCTTGCTGAGCTCTCCTGGAACATTCGGTGCCTGACTTGGGGCTGTGTGCCTGCATGGTTTACCCCTGAGCCAGATCAGGGCAGTGGAAAGAACTCTGCCCTGGGAGCCGGGGTCCCCGAGTCCCAGCTTCAGGCCCATTCTGATGGACTGGGCCATTTAGGGCAGCTGGCTTCCCCTCCTCTGCACCTTGGTTTCTTCTTCTGGAAAATGAGGGGTTTGTGCGATCTCAAAGGGCTTCCCAATTCTAGCTTCCTGTGGATGGAAAAGAACTGAAATGGGTTCCTGAGGGGGACTTAATGAGTTTCCTTCTCTTGGTGACCTTTAAGAGTGAGATTGGTTTTTTGAATTTAGTCAAGGTAGACATAGGTGAAACCTGCCTGGAGGTAGAGGAATGAATGACTCCTGGAGGGGCCCCTGAAATAATTCTTTGATCCCCTCGTGGGCTGCCTGTGTGACCTTAGACAAGTCACTCTTCTCTGAACAAATGGTGCCTGCCTGGCACAAACACTTTCCCATTCCTCACCGCCTGCCACTTACTCTCTGGTAAACTTTTCCCTTTGCTCTGGGGGGAGGGGGAGATTTCTCCCCCAGTTGGGGCCTTCTCTTCCCTGGTCCCTTGAATCAGAGAGAAAAGTCCTTGAAAATATCCTTGACTCTGAAGGGTCAGGCATGAAGGGAGAATCTCTTTGCAGGAGATGCCCAGAGAAGACAATGTCCTGGATCTCCAATGGTGGAATTCTGGATACTGTGATAGGTCGCTAAGTGGGGACAGAGGGCCTTTCTGGAGCCCTGGATAAAACATCTGAACCATAAGGAAGGACCATCTTGTAGAATGAGCCTTTGGATGAGACCCACAAATGCTAATGTCTAACATTTGCCCATTTATCTAACTTCTCACTTGAGTTTCTAGAGGACGACTCAGGGAGGTGCTATTAGTATTATTATACCCATTTTACAGATGAGGAAATTAAGACTTTGAGAGGTTAAGAGGATTGCCCAGGGCTAGCTAATTCCTATCAGAGACGGGCTTCTGTCTAGGTCTTCTTGACTCCAAGGCTTCTTTCTCCTAGACCACATTGCCTCTCAAGTGCGTAGGGTCTAGGATGCTAGACTAGAGAACACAGAAGGTCAGAGGAACTTTAGATTGCTAGATCTAGGGGGAACTTTGGAGCACATTAGGTACAATCTCATCTGGCAGAGAAGGTACTGTGGCCCCCAGAGAAGGCATAGTGACTTATTAGACCATTACCAAGTCATAGAGATGATAAGGAGCAGAGCTGAGGCTAGAACCTCTGCCTCCTGATATCCAGTCCGGGAAGTTCCCACTCCACCGTGGCTGCCTTAGGGTCACCTAGAACTCTGCTTAGCCCAGCTTGGAGGACAAATATTGGGGTAAGGGGGAATGACAGAGCAGCCTAATGTCCAGGGGTGGCGGGAGGTGGCAGCCTCCTGTTGCAGGGTGGGATCAATACTAAACCAATCTGCTCTGGACCCTTATAAGATTACCCAGTCTCTTGTATCCAATCACAAAGAATATCAGGCAGGGCGCTGGGGAGACGTGAAAAATGCTGTAGATTACAGTTTAGGATGTTCACAGTGAGAGTAAGTGAGTCCAGGATTGTTTCTTGCAGTAAATAATTCATCCACTTTAAATTTCATTTTATTTGGCTCTTTCCCTCCCACCTTCTCCTTCTCCCTCAGTCTCTTGTTAGCTTTTCCCTGGATCTCTCCCTCCCTCCGTCCCTCTCAGCTGCTCCTTTGCCTCCCAGTGACAGTAGGTGGGTGAGGAGGGGAGCTTCCCACCCAGGACCACTCAGCCATTGAGGAGCTCCTGAAAAAAGGATTTGGGTCCATCCCGGATGTTAATTAGTACGGCTCCTTCCCCCATATTGCTAGGGAGAAGAATTTCTGTCCAGATCGTGGAAAGTTAAAAAAAATCAGTATCCCAAAATCCTTTGGACTGCTTTCATGGTGCCCACCCAAATCCGCCCACCCAAGCCTAGATGATCCTTGAGAAGAAAGGCAAGTGGGGAGGGGGTTTGAGCTAGCTCTGTATAAGATCGAGGAAAAAACTCTGAGTCATAGAACAAAATATATTCTTTGGGATCTTTGAGGTGATCAGAGTATAGATTTAGAGCCGGAAGGGACTGTAGAGAACCTCTCATCTAATTCCCTCATTTTATAGATGAGGAAACTGAGGCCCATGGAGGAGAGAAGTGACTTGTCCATGGTCACACAGCTACTCAGAAAAACTGGGACTTGAATTAAGATTTCTTAATGTGGGGGTCCAGTTCTTTTTCTGTTTTCATTGGCTGGAACTCATAAATTACCATGTATGTGACCTTGGGTGAACCACTCTCTATGCCTCAGTTTCCCCATCTGTAAGATTAGAGTGATAGACAGCAGGTACTACTGACTTCATAGAGGCACTAGAAGGGAAAGAGCCTTGCAAAGTTTAAGTTGCTAGAGTCAAGTCAAAAAGTATTTATTGAGCACTTACTGTATACGAGACATTATGCTAAGCTCTGATAATTGTGATTCACTTGGGCTTATTCTGGTGAATGTTGGATCAGAGAATGTTTCCCCTGCCCAAAAGATGTCTCCCCTGCTGAAGTCTAAAATTTCTCCACGAATACTTTTGTTCTTTGGGTCAAGCATTTCCCTTCTCTTGCATGGCTGTTAAAATGAAGTTTTTGGGGCAGCTAAGTGACTCAGTAGATAGAACACTGGGCTCTTGGGTTCAAACCTGGCCTCAGACACTTTCTAGCTGTGTGACCCTGGGCAAGTCACTTAACTCCCATTGGCTAGTCCTTACAACTCTTCTGCCTTAGAACCAAGGTAAGAGTTTAACATTTTTTCCATTATCAGGACAGCTAGATAGCATGGTGTTTAGAGCACTGGGCTTGGAGTCAGGAGGGCCTGGGTTCAAGTCTGACCTCAGATGCTTCTTAGCCATGTGACTTTGGGCAAGTTACTTGACCCCGATGACCTAGTCCTTGCCCATCTATCTTAGAACTGATGCTAAGACAGATGGTGAGAGTTTTTTTTTAAATGCAGGGAGAGGTAGGGGCAATTCAGACTCTGACATTTCAGAGTGGGGTGGGAACAGAAGAACTCAGGGGGGGACTAAAAGTAAGGGTGGGTGGGTAGAAAGCACCACAGGCCTGGACGTCATTTTGCTAAGTATTAGCTCTTGCTTTAGCTGAGTCCTCTGGCTGCTTTTCTCCTTCCAAATCAGCCATTGCCTGAGTCAGGCACAAAAATCAGAGAACATTAGACCTGAGAGGGCCCTTAAAGTTCAGCTATCCCAAACCTCTTATTTCAGAGAGGAAGAAACTGAAGTGTCTTGTCCCAGATCACTCAGCAAGTCGGTTGGCAATGCCCAAGCAGCTCCATCTTTGGGAGGAGGGAGAAAGAGTGGCAGAAGTACAACTGAGAGCCCTGGGTTCAGAATTTCATAATTCTAGACTCCCCCTTCCTGAGTCCAAGGAATAGCCCAGATTGTCTGAACGTTAGGAGTCAGAGGAGAAAGATCCCTGTGAGCCTTAAACTGGGCCTTGGGATTACTTCATTTAATTCATTGTTAACAGAAAACATTATGAAGAGGGAAAATGGATTGGGGCAGGGGGAAGAATTGAGGAGATTAGCCAGGATGGCATTTGAGGTTCATTTGGAAAGTAGTAGGAGAAGGGCAGCTGGGTGTCTCAAGTGGATAGAGTGCTGGACCTGTAGATGGGAGGTCCTGAGTTCAAATATGACCTCAGATATTTCCTAGCTATGTGACCCTGGGCAAATCACTTAACTTCAGTTGCTCAGCCCTTATTACTCTTTTGTGTTCCAAGGCAGAAGGTAAGAGTTTAAAAAAAAGTAGTAGTAGATAAGGCAAAGAAAGTAGATTGTGGCCAGATTGTAGAGGGTCTCAAATGCCAGGCTCAGTAAATTGGATTTGATCCTTAAGGCAGTTGGGAACAGATGATCAAAATGGGACAGACCACCATCTCTTGGGCTAGTCAATCTCTGCCCAAGAGGCTAAGTATGAGCCTCATTTCCCACAGTGGGACACTGCCAGATTGACTTTCCTGGAGAGGTTCTCCAGGAGTGATGGATAAGTCCAGCCAGTCAATTCAATTCAATTAACCTTTATTAAGTGCCTATTATATATGTCTTCTGGGGATACAAGGATGAAAAATGTCATAGTCCCTGCCCTTGGGGAGCTTGCACTCTAACATAGGAGATATAAAATGAAAACAAGTATTATATAAGGTAAGAATGTAAGATTTACTGCTGCAAACCTTACAGATCACCTAGTCCAGCCCTCTCATTTTATGTATGAGGAGAATGAAGCCCAGCGCAGTTAAAAAACTTGTCCAAGGTCACACAGGTAATGAGTAGCAAAGGTGGGTTTCAAATCCTGGTAAGGAGGTCTCTAGTGAAGTTCTTGGCCCTGCGCTAATGAACATTTTTAACCCTGCCTTGGAGTATGGAAGGAATATTGATTAAATCTGCCAATGGCATAAAGCTAGGTAGGGACAGCAAGGTGGCATGGTGAATGTAGTGCCATGCTATAGAGATCGATACTCTATAACCAGAGATTAATCTGAGTGGCCTGGGTGGTCGTTGGACGCAAAGAATGAAACAGATTGGAAGCACGGCTTGTTAGCTCATTGTACTTCAAGCAATACTGAAGTAGCCACTTTATTATAAAGGAAATTAAAGATCCCTTTCCTCCAAAAGCCCAAGAAAGTTTCCCACAGTTACAGAGAGCAAGATTTTTACTATAGTCAAAACAAAAGCCTTAGAAGCCTTCAGGCGTAGACAAAAACCTATGCTAAACTATCAACTACATGTGTTATCT
Organism: Gracilinanus agilis; assembly: GCF_016433145.1. Taxonomy (NCBI): domain Eukaryota; kingdom Metazoa; phylum Chordata; class Mammalia; order Didelphimorphia; family Didelphidae; genus Gracilinanus; species Gracilinanus agilis. The sequence goes on from NC_058131.1 coordinate 288,576,063, forward strand.
TTAAGTGGAGCCTGGGACATCTCTGTTAGGTCGGAAAGCCCCGTCAGTTTCTCGGCCTTGATGGTATTAAACAATTTTTTGAGCCTCATTATTTTACTTTAATTCTGGGCAAAATGCCCTGCCAAGGGTTCGGCCTTGGCCGTACCAGCCATCTGTGTTCTCGGGTAAAGGGGAACAGAGTTAGCCCCTCTCCTGCTGGAGTGCTGAGAGCCCAAAGCTTTTTTAATAAGACTATAATGTATTTTTTTTTAAACCCTTGTACTTCGGTGTATTGTCTCATAGGTGGAAGATTGGTAAGGGTGGGCAATGGGGGTCAAGTGACTTGCCCAGGGTCACACAGCTGGGAAGTGGCTGAGGCCGGATTTGAACCTAGGACCTCCTGTCTCTAGGCCTGACTCTCACTCCACTGAGCTACCCAGCTGCCCCCAGACTATAATGTATTTTGAAGGAAGGTGAGAATTATGAAAGGAATCAAAAGAGGAATCTCAGATTTTTATCTTAGATATCCCACACCTGTCTCGTCCCGTAAATAGGGTGGAAAGATAATACACGGCTCTGCCAATCTGTATTGATCTTTTGAGGGGGTCCAGATAAAAATATCTACTTGAGATTCTAATTTCTCTTAATAGCTCCCGACACCATGCCTAGAGTTAGACTCCTTTTCCTGAGTTCAAATCTAGCCTCAGACACTTGCTAATAACCGTGTGACCCTAGGCAAGTCACTTAACCCTGTTTGCTTTAGTTTCTTCATCTGTCAAATGAGTTGGAGAAGGAAATGGCAAACCAGTATCTTTGCCAAGAAAACTCCAAATAGGGTCATGAAGAGTTGACCGAACAACTACAAAGCTAGGAGAGATCAAATAACATTCGATGACTAATTCAGGATCCAGAAAAATCTTAATAGGCTAGCATGTTGGACAGAGTCCAATAAGATATAATCTTCTAGAAATAAATATAAATTCTTACACTTCGGTTCAAAAAATCATCTTCACTAGAACATTTGGAGCTTCAAAAGCACAGTTAGAGCTTTTAAAGACTTCCTGCTTCTTCTTAACAACTAGACTTAACAACTCCGTCCAACAGTGGAATTGGGTTCCTCTTCTAAAGAGTGAGAAATCCCTTTGTTGAAAGGCAGGCAGGCATGACAGGATGGAGTTCATCTGCAAAAAATCTGGGATTTTTGGCAAACCCACTTATGAGTTGACAGTGTTGTGGGCTGGCCAGTCTGTATTAAGAAAGGCATGATGTCCAAGACCAGAGAGGTGATACTCTCTCTGTGTATTGCCCTGGTCAGACCACATCTGAAATAGTGTGTTTAGTCCTGGTGGTCACCGTTTAGGAAAGACATTGATGATATTTTAGTAGCTGAGTCCCGATAAGCTAGAGTGTCCAGAAGGCAATCAGAATGGTTAAAGACGTCATGGGCATACCCTCTAAGGACTGGTTGAGGGAACTGGGAATGTTTAACCTGGAGAAGAGAATTACATGATGGCTGTCCACTAGGAGAGGAATTAGGATCCAGGAGATAAAACCAGAAATAATGAGTAAAAGTTGACAGGTCAAATTTAGGTTTGAGGTCAGGAGAAACCTTGACCATTGGGTTATCTAGAAGGAAAATAGACCGCCTTAGGAAACAGTGAGGCCCTCTCATCAGAGGTCTCCAATCAGCAGAATGGCCACATGTTGGATTATTCTTCAAATATGGGCTCAGCTCCTTGGTGTCCGAGGTCCCTCCAGTTCTGAGATTCTCTGATTCTGTCACTATAAGTCCCATGTTTTTCCCAGGACACCACAGACTTGTCATCCTCAGTGGGATAAAGGCAAAAGAAAAATCCCGGTGAAGTTCTAAATGAGGAGGGAGAGATAAGGCAGTATGGTAAAGTAGAAAGAATGTAGAATTCGGGATCATGGCACTGGAATTCAAAAATTCAGTCTCTGATTTTTACAACCTGTGTGACTTTGGGCACATTACCTCACTTCTGTGGTCCTCAGTTTCTTCATCTGTAAAATGAGAAGGTTGGATTAGATGGCCTAAGATCACTTTCACCCGGGGAAAGGATGGGGCTATCAGGGAAGACTTCATGGAGCCCATGGCATGGGGCCGAGTCTTGGAAAAAGGGACAGACTTCAGGAGATGAATGTGGGGAGGGGGTGGAGGAAAGGTTGATTCCAGACACAGTAGAATGGTATGAAAAGAAGCATGAAGCAGGAAGAGGACAGGTTGAGAACACAGGGCTGCAGAATCGTCCAGCTGACTTCTCTACAGAGGAGAGTAGTATGGGATAAAACAGATTGGACAGGTTAGAGCCCGTTTGTAGGGGGCCTTGAATGCCAGTCCCAGAAAGGGGAGGGAGCCACTTGAAGGCCAGGAGTGAACAAAGAGTTAACCTGGGCCTCAGGCTCCAGGCGGGCACAGAGCCCAATCCACTGTGTTTAGACAGTTTCCTGCACCTGCCTCTGCCTTTCATCTTTTTGGACTCCAGGTGAGACTGAAGCCAAGCAGCAGCCAAGCGGGAGCCCAGCCCACGGGGAGCTGCTGGCTTGGTCTCCCTTTGATACCTTGACTCTGACGCCCACAATCAAAGCAGTACAGTCAGTGAGTTCCAGGGCCCCAGGGCTGCACAGCCTCGGGCTACTGCCTCCTTCTCCCTCTAGCCCAGGCTCCCTGGGACCAGACAGGGATGTGACAAGCAGGCAAGGTGGAGTGGGCTGGGGAGAAGAGAGCAAGATATAGCAGGAGGAGAGCTCAGGTATGGGGAGGAGAGGATGTAAGGACAACAGGAAGGAAAAGAAAGATACAGGAGGGAGGAAGAGACTAGGGATGTGAGGGGAGAAAGGAGAAGGGATATAGAGGGAGAAGGGATTAGGGTAGGAGGAAAGAAGGGGTGATCCCTTCTGGGAGAGAGGAGGGGGGTTATAGAGAGGAGGAGTCAGGGTGTGTGTGTGTGTGTGTGTGTGTGTGTGTGTGTGTGTGTGTGTAAGAAAGGGGTAAGAAATTGGGAAGGAGAAAATGGAACTAGGGATATTGGAGAAGGGACCAGGGATATGAGTGGAGAAAGGACCAAGATACGTGGAAAGAAAGCATCAGCATGTGCCTGGGGTTGTGGAGAAGGGAGCAGGGATGTGAGAAGAGAAGGAAGCAAGATATAGGAGAAAGAAAGCTCAGGTGTGGGGAGGGGATGTAGGAGCATAGGAGGGAAAAGAAGGATACAGGAGGGAGGAAGAGGCTAGGGATGTACAGGATGAAGGGATCAAAATTGTGAGAAGAGAGGAAGCAGGGTATGGGGAAAGAAGGGATGATCTCTTCTGGGAGAGGAGGAGTCAGATTGTATGTATGTGTGTGTAAGAAAGAGGCAAGAAACTGGGAAAGAGGAAATGGAACTAGATATTGAAGAAGGGATCTGTTTGGAGAAAGGACTGAGATACATGGAAAGAAAGCATCAGCATGTGGTTGGAGTTGTGGAGAATGGAGCAGGGGTATAGAGGAGAAAGGATCAGGGTACGGGGAAATATGGGGTGATCCCTTCTTCGAGGGGCGTGAGAGAGGAGGAGTCAGATTGTGTGTGTGTGTGTGTGTGTGTGTGTGTGTGTGTGTGTGTGTGTGTGTGTGTGAGAAAAGAATAAGAAATTGGGAATGTGGAAGTGGAACTTGATATGGAAGAAAGGACCCGGATACATGGAAAGAAAGCATCAGCATATGGTTGGGGGTGTGGAGAAGGGAGCAGGGATGCTGTAGGAGGGAGAGGGGATCAGGGATGCTGATGGGGAGGGGAGGGAAGATGGGATGTGGGAGAACAAACAATCCCTGGTGTGGTGGGAAGAAGAGGCCAAGGGTATGGGATGAGGGAAGAATGGAAAAGGAATGAAAGCTCGAGCTTGTGAGGAGGAGAGGGGAAAAGGGAGAAGGACCTTGTCGAAGGGTGGCTGGAGGTTCCCAGTTCTGTTTCTAGACCTCCAGGCTCAGCAGAGTCTGGTGACCAGAAAGAAGGCTTTCAGGAGAGCCAGTGAGGGAGGAGGGAGGAGGGAAGAGGGAGGGAGGGAACACCTGGAGCTCTCCAAATAGCCCAGAGGCCAGCGCCAGAGGTGGGAGAAGGGGGGGGGGTTGGAGGGGGCCAGGTGGGAAGCAAAGGGCTCCTTCCTCAAAGCTGGGGTGGATTTGAGGGTCCAAGCTAGGGGAACGAGAGCAAAGGAAAGACCATTTTCCCAAAATGAGTCAGGAGGAGGTGACAGGCCCATTCGGAAACAAGATGAATGGGCTTCAGTTGGCGAAAATGATTCTAATTTATAATCTGCTTCTTGCTGGCGCTCACCAATTAATTCTCTATAGATACATAAATAGGCCGCGTGTTTGTTTTCCTTCAAACGTAATAAACATTACACTCTGTCCCCTTCTTTTGTTGCCGGTTCCTGTCAAGGCATTCGTCCCTGTAGCTAATTCCTCACACCTGTCTCTGCGGCTCTGGGGAGACCGACTGAGCAGGGAGGAAGCGCCCGGCTCCAGGAAGCTTGTGGCACCCGGAGATAAATTGCTGATCAAAAAACTGGCAGCACACGCCTGCGTCCTGCGTCTGGCCCCAGCAGAGCCTGGGAAGCTGGGGAGGACCTGGGAAAGCAGGACGACGTGAGATGGCCCCCAGAGCTTCCTGCCTCCCTCCCCCAGACCCAAGGGAGAGGCAGCCTGGGGCAGAAAGGCAGCCCAGGAAGATCTTGGACGCCTTGCCCTGTCTGGATAGATGACCTTGCCGAAGTTGTTTCCCCCCTCTGGGTCTGAGTTTTCTCATCTGGAAAAGAAGGGGGTGGGAATATGTGACCTCTGAGATTTCTTCCAGCTCTAAATCTCTGATTCTATGACCAGGTGATTTCTGGAGTCTGCTGCATTTTAAAATCCCATGATTCTATCAGCCTAACAAAAGCACAATTCAGAGGGGAAGGAAAGGCCTGTGCAGAGTTGTCCTAGAAGGAGGGCAAGGCTGGACCAGGACACACTAATAACAGCTCAAAGTAGCCTTCTACTCTGGATGATCCTGGTTCTCATTTGACTTTCACAATTCTAGGTATTATTATCCCCATTTTATGGATGAAAAACCTGAGGTAACACCTCCCATTTCAGTGAAGCACTTTACCTGTTACCTTATTTTTGGTGATGCTTACAACAACTCTGGAAGGTGCTATTCTTCCCATCTTACAGAAGAGAAGACTGAGGCAAAGAGAAGGTAAATGACTTGCTCAGGGTCACACAGCTACTAAGTGTCTGAATAAAGATCTAAACTCAGGTCCTCTCCATTCCAAGTCCTAACACTGACCCTAGCTGGCTATTCTTCTAGAATTGATTATCCCAGAGATACAGTAAGAGGAAGTGGGAGCGGAGAGTTTGAAAGCTAAGTCTTAGGACCCTTTCTACTATACTACCATAGGTGTCCTGAATTCTAGGTCTGTCCTCTTCCCATCATACTATCCCTGACTATAACATTCAAAGACATTATACTTAATTTCTCAAGTCTTGGGAAAGTAGCCAGAGAAAACTCTTACATTGGGCATCTCCTCCAGGAGTCCTTCTCTGACCATTCTGGCCCACAGTGATGGTTCCCTTCTCTGAACTCTCTTTATACCTCCTATGCTTTGGAGTCTGGGGTTGGCTGGGGATGATTCGACTTCCCCTCTCTGGGACTAGAGTCCCACAGTTGAAAAGAACATTTGTCATGGAGCCATGTCTGGGTCAATCATCCAACAAGAACTTATCAAACACCTATAATGTGTAAGGACAGCGAGGTGGCGCAGTGGATAGAGTGCTGGGCCTGGATTCAGGAAGACCTGAATTCAAATCTGACCTCAGACATTTACTAGCTATGACTTTAGGCAAGTCACTTAACTCTGCCTCAGTTTCCTTATCTGGAAAATGATCTGGAGGAGAAAATGGGAACCCACTCCAATATCTTTGCCAAGAAAACCCACATGGAGTCATGAGGAGTCAAACACAGCTGAAACAACTCAACAACCACAAGATCAGTAACACACAGAACTTTGAAAGTCTTAAGAACTCTCTGATCAAGGCAATGATCAATTGTGATCCAGAGATGATTAAACATGGCCCTCACCTCCTGATTGGAAGGTGATAGAAGATCAAGATGAAGAACGAGACCTGGGGCATGAATGAATAACAACCAAACTCCGTAAAGCATTATCCAAAGGACTAGGGATAAAAAGACAAATGGAAAAAAGTCCCTACCCTCAAAGAGTGTCTATTCTAAATAGTACAAAGAGACACAAGCATAGGGTAGCTGAAAGAATGCTAGGTTGGGAGGTAAGAGGCTTAGGTTCAAATCCCAGATCTGCCATTGTGACCTTGGGTAAATGACAACTTCTCTGGAACTGAGTTTCTCCTCTGGAGGCAGCTAGAATGTGGGAATTCGAGTCAGGAAGGCTTGAATTCAAATCCTGGATCATACACTTACTAGCTCTGTGACCCAAGTCACTAAGCCTCAATTTCCCCCTTTGTAAAATGACAATAATAATATCTACCTCTCAGGGTTGTTATAAAGATAAAATGAGAAACCACATGTTAAACAAACCTTAAAGTGCTATGTAAATACTAGTTATTATTATTTATCATCATCATCTACAAAATGAAGAGGTCGACTAGATGGCATCTAATATCCTTCTAGCTCTAGGTCTATGATCCTCAAATGGGTTCCGGGTTCAAGTTTCAGCTCTGACTAGTTAAATAATGATCATGGATGGACAAGTCACTTCTCTCTGGGCCTCTTAGAAAATAGGATTGATTTAAAAATTCTCCAGGAAGCCATCTGTGAGAAAAGTGCTTTGTTATGAAAGTGACATGGAATTTTAAATTAAATTTTATTTTTTTCAATGAACAAAAATAGATATTTCTCTTCCTCCCACCCCTTGTTCCATTAGGGAGGGAAAAAAAGGAAAAACAAAATTGTTGCAACAAATATACATAGTTGAGCAAAACAAATTCCTTCATCTATAGTTTGTCCAAAAAAATATACTTCATTCTTTTTCTTGAATCTATCACCTTTCAGTCAGGAGGCGAGGGACATGTTTTATCATCTCTGGAGTCACAACTGATCATTGCCTTCCTTGACCAGAGAGTTCTTAAAGCTTTCAAAGTTCTTTGTTGTTACTGTTGTTGAGTTGTTTCTGTTGTGTCTGATTCTTCATGACCTGATCTGGAATTTTCTTGGCAAAGATACTGGTGTGGTTTTCCGTTTCCTTCTCCAGCTCATTTTTCAGATGAGTAAACTGAGGAGGCCAAGAGGGTAAAGTGACTTGTCCATGGGTTGCACAACTTCATGTGAATGTTTAAGGCTGGATTTGACCCAGGTCTTCCTGACTCCAGGCCTCCTGTTCTATCCACTACTACACCACCTAGCTATTGGTTTTTACTGATAGGGAACTGTTAACAGCAAAATTTCCCTGAGCCCTGTATATGCTCTTCTTCTCCACCAGATACTCTGGGAAACATAAGATTTTAGAAATTACTCAGCCCAACTCTCTCATTTTGCAGATGAGAAAATGGAGGCCTAGAGAGTAATTTGGAAGAATTTGAAGCCAGGCTGCTTGCCTCTAAATTCGACATCTTTTCCACTGCATCCTTAGCCTCTTTTTACTTTGTTCTCCTGGTTTAGACCGAGCATCCTGTCTTAGGTTCTAGTGCCTTCTTTTCTCCCCTCATCTAGGTCTGTTCTGAGAAAGTCTCTAAGATACCCGATTGTTCCTCTGGGTGAATTTTGGCCACTCGTTCTTGCTCCTAGCCTGAACTCTGCTCTGGTAAATAAAAACTTTATCACTTTAAAGTAAAGGGATAGGGGGGGCAGCTGGGCAGCTGAGTGGATTGAGTGCCAAGCCTAGAGATGGGATGTCCTAGATTCAAATCTAGCCTCAGACACTTCCTAGCTGTGTGACCCTGGGTAAGTCACTTGACCCTCACTGTCTAGCCCTTACTACTCTTCTGCCTTGGAACCAATACCCAGTATTGATTCCAAGATGGAAGGTTTTAGAAAAAAAAAATAAAGTAAAGGGATGTCTGATCGAACCTTTTGGACTGCCCTGGATTTCAGTTTGAATGATTCTGACTTCTTTGAGGTAATAGGGAAATAGCTTCATTCATTCACTCATTTGTACATTTGGCAAATGTGTTAAAAAAAAATCTACTGGGTGCGGGGCATTGAGTCAGGCACTAGAAGAGACATAAGGCTTTGGGAAGACAGGGTCCCTGCCCTCATGGAGTCCTCGGCCTAGAAGGGGGATGGAATGAAACAGAAATGCACGTAAATATAACATGATATATAATATCTGATACACATGAGTTTATATGGGATACTATGTGATTCGTACGTCAGAGAAGTCCATACGAAATCCTCTGTGAGGTTTTTATCAACCAGGTAGGACAGAAAAGGCTTCATGGATGAGGTGACATGACTTTGAGTGAAAGCTTTCTAATTAATGACTGTAAAACAGGCAAATGAGTTAGTGCCATCGGGGTAGTTTGTGATTGATGGAAAGGAAACCTGGGACAGCAGAACAACTGAATCAGCCTTCCTTCAGTGTATCTGGGTGGATGATACGTGGGAGAAAGGGCAGCTTCTGGCCTGGGGGGATGAGGGAGTTAGTGGGATGACATGGCCAGTGGCCCTTGTCCGGACCTGGGTTCTCTAAAGTTCTGAGGAACTTTAATTAAGCCTTAGTTTGGAAAACTTAGGCGTCACGGGCCAGGAGTGGATAGATTTCTTTAATAAGTAGTTTATACCCTGGTGGATTGTGTCGGAATTTGTATGTGTTCTTTGTCTTTGCAAATAAATCTGAGAAAACACTCTTTTGGGACCTGGAGTATTTAGAGATGGGCTGGGACAAGGGAGTGGGGAAGATGGGAAGTGAATGCTGGGAAGGCGTACTTAGTTCCAGGAGCAGGACACAAGTAGGGATGCAGAGAATTTTGAATTTAGGGAGCTGAGGGGACACAGGTGTCAAGGTTGGGCTTCAGAAGCCAAGGAAGCAGGGTGATACGATAGAAAGAATGTAGAATTTACAGAGGACTGGGCTTAAATCTTTGCATTTTTACTTACTAACTAGAAGACCTTGTATTTTTACTTATTATGTTGCCTTGAGCAAATCCCCTTGAACAAGGCCCTTTTCCGACTTTCATTTTCCTCATCTCCTCCGGAAGATGTCCCTTGAGCTTAAGCAATTCAATAAACATTTTTTTAAAGAGCCGACTGGTAGTTTAGAAAATGGTGGAAGCCTTGGGGGTTGAGGGCAGTCCCTAGTCCCTAGGACTGCTTCCATGTGGAAAAGCTGGTGCTATGCCCAGGGTTGAACTCCTCCTGAAGACATTTGTTTGACAGTGTAGTAAGCACTTCACGCCCCTGTTAGAGAAATTTCAGGCTTCAGTGAGCAGGTGGACAGGACCCGAAATGCTCCTGTTTGTCTATGATAAGGCCAGTTCTAGGTGTGGACAGAATGTTGGACTGGGAGACCTTGGACCTGGACTCTGGAGGTAACCAGTTTGTCTGCGGGCAAGCCTCCTAGATTTGCTGCCCTGTGATACTTTTGTCCAGTTGGTTTTTTTCAGTTGAGTCCCACTCTTCATGACCCCATTTGGAGTTTTCTTGGCAAAAATACTGGAGTGGTTTGTCATTTCCTTCTCCAGCTCACTTTATAGATGAGGAAACTGAGGCCAATAGGGTTAAATGACTTGCTCAGGGTCACCTAGCTGAGGCCAGATTTGAACTAAGCTCTTCCTGACTTCAGACTCAGGGCTCTCTCTATCCACTGTACCAATCTAGCTGCCCTTGCCATTTGATGACATACTTCCCAATGATCAGTTGTACTAAAGTGAGCTGCCTTGAAAAGTAGTGAGTTCTCCATTACTGGAGGTCTCCCAGCAGAAAGAGCCTGAATGCTGGCAGGAATGTTGCAGAGTCTGTCCTAATATGGGCTAAGCTCTAAGACCCCTGGAGTCCCCATCTCTGGTATTTTATGGGCCTGATTTAGGCAGCCCACTGGAGGAAGGGATTCTCTTGCTAACTCAATAAGCTGGAATCTCTGAAGAGCTGCTTGGTGGACTGCCTCTTAGGGTACAAAAAGCAAGGCCCTCTGGGAGACCTTCGTTTCCCTATCATTGCCCCAATTCCTTTTTCTCCCCTCATTTTTTTGCCCCTTTATTCAACATATGTAAGGGAGAGAGCCAGAAAACTGGAGCCAGAGAATTTGGATTCTACTTCCAGCTCTGCCAACTAACTCACTGTGTGACCTTGGGCAAGTCACTTAATTTCTTTGTACCTCAGTTTCCCATTTAGTAAAATGAAACATTTTAACAGTGGATCTATAAGACCCCATCCACTTCTGATTCTATGATTTTCTCCCTTCTCCCCCCCCAGTCCCTGACACCCCCTCAGGCAAGCTCTTTCTCCACCTCCTTCCTGGCTAGGAATAGAAGCTCACATCTGACAATTCTCTGAGGTGTTTAAATTTAATGGGCCTGCTTTTCCTCTTCTCAGCACCTGAGCAGGGCTCTCTCCCTGCTGCTCTGGGGACCACAGGTGAATAATTCAGCTCTAGTGGAGTGTTTGAAGTCCTGGGGGGGGGAAGGAGATGGGGGACAATGTGGCCGCCTCCCCGTTTTCCTGCCTCTTTCTACCTTTCTTGCCCCAGCTGGGGCAGGGGAAGTTAATCGCCAGCTAGATCTCACCCCTAGTGCGTTTCATTGGGAGATGATTCTTTCCTCAGAAAGCTGCATGGGCTTTTCCTAGCCTCTGTTTCAGCATCTGTGGACCCCTGGCCACAGGATGATCTACTGAGGGCAAACTCAGCAAAAGAAAGCCCAGATGGGGAAGAGGGGATGCTCTAAAGCATTTTTTTCAGTGACTCCTCCTAGTCTTATTGAGGTTAAACTCTTGGCGTAACATAAGATCAGAGGATTTAGAACTGGAAAGGATCTTAAAAACTGTCTAGTTCCATTTCCTCCTTTCATATATGAGGAAACTGAGACTGAGAAGTGGAATAAATCGCCCAAGATCTTACACTGAACTGAAACTAGGGCAGGGTAAGCTGGGCTTTGATCAGGATGATGAAACATGTAAGTAGATAAGTGAAGCATTTATTAAGCACTTACTGTGTGTGAGATGCTATAATGAGCTATAAGTAGCATGAACTAGAGATACAAAAACAAACAGGATAATTCATATCATTAAGGAATTTACATTCTTTTTTAAAAACTCTTAGCTCCTGTCTTAGAATCAATCAAGGCAGAAAAGCAGTAAAGGCTAGGCAATTGGGGATAAGTCACGGGGCTATGAAGCTAAGTGTTTGAATCTAGATTTGAACCCAGGACTTTCTGTCTCTAGGTCTGACTTTCTATCTTCTGAACCATCTAGCTGCCCCAGGAGGTTACATTTTTTAAAAAACTGTTACCTTCCATCTTAGAATTAATACTGTGTATTGGTTCTAAGGCAGAGGAGCAGTAAGGGCTAGGCAATGGGGGTTAAGTGACTTGCCCAGGGTCATACAACTAGGAAGTGTCTGAGGCCAGATTTGAACCTAGGACCCACCCACCCCCATCTCTAGGTCTGGCTCTAATCTATTGAACCATCCAACTGCCCCAGAAGTTTACATTCTAATGAAGGAAGATGAAATAGAAAAGGAAGCTGGAAAGGGTGGGGTGGGTAAGGGGATAGGAAGACAAAGAAATGGGTTAGAGATGGCTGGGAAGTAGCATGAAGGCCTGCTCTTGGGCCAAATGAGGTGAAGTCTCACCTAAATTTAGAAGACACTTACAGTACAGAGACATATGTGTGTTTCTTCCTTCCCTTCTCACTATGCGTGACCTTCTCCTAGACTTTAGTTTCCTGATCCCTACTGCCCCAATCCCTTCTACAAAATTCCTATTTATGGCTCTGGGCACAATGGGACTCCTAGGACTTCTGGATCAAAGGACTGGACAGAGAAAGAAGAGAATGGAGATGGGGTTGTAATCATGCTTAATAAATGCTCATAAAATGAATGAATGATTGAAGCAAGAAGGTATAGTAGAGTACAAAGAATGATGGATTCAGAGCCCATTGACCTGGGGTCAAGACTCCACTGTCATTCATTACCTGTGCCATCTCAGCCTCTTATTTCTTTCTTTGTCCAGATTTGCTTCATTTTCCTAATCTGAAAAGTGAGAAAGGGGCACTAGCATGTTTCTTGGGCCTTTCCCAGCTGTGATGTCCTATGTTCTAAAGATCCTCCCTGTTCTCACATTCTGTATTCTAAAGACCCTTCCAGCTGTGCCGTCCTAAGTTCTAAAATTCCTTTCAGCTGTGACATCCTGTGTTCTCATGACCCTTCCTGTTCTTGCATTCTGTATTTTAAAATCCCTTCCAGCTGTGACATCCTAAGTTCTAAAGTCCCTTTCAGCTGTGACATCCTGTGTTCTAATGACCCTTCCGGCTGTGACATCCTATGTTCTAAAGTCCCTTCCAGCTGTGACATTCTGTGTTCTAAAGGCTGTCCCACTTGTGACATTGTTCCAGTTCTTAAGTTTTAGAATTCTGCTTCTCAAGACCTCAGTTTTTTTCTCTGTGAAATAAGGATCAGACGAACTGTGTTCCCTTCCTCATAGGGTTATATTGTGAGCTCTCTAAAGGATGAAGAGCTACAGGAATGTGAATCATTATATTATTTCTGGAGGTCAAGGAAGTTCAGAGTTGGAAGGGCTGGCTGTCAGCCTGATTGCTGATCAGACAGACACTAGACAATGAAATGAGGAGGGATCTAGTATAGACTGAGTCTGTCCATCTTACTAATCTAGCCTTGAATAGATAGGGTTTGGTGGAAATGGAGTTGGGAGAAGATACTATTTTGCAAATTGTCTTAGCTTCCTGTGATATCCCAAGAGTTTATAGGAACTACCTTGTTAGTTGTGTTGGGGATGGAGGATCAAGGCTGCTTTTTTCTCCTTGATGAAAAGGAGACTTGGCTGCCCAGGGCCTCTTCAATCCATCCTTTCCCCTTATTTACCTATTTACTCTATTTACTAGAGCTGGCATCCACTTAAATTTCTCCTTATACCCAGGAACTCTCATTTTTGTGTGTCTCCTTCCCTCCCCACTCCAGGCTTTCTCCCTCCACTCCTAGGAATTTCCCCTGCAGCTTTGGGTTCTAGGTTCTTTGACATGGGTTTGGAAATTCTACTAGCAGGTCATTTCCTTTTCTGGGCTTTATTCTTTCCCTAACTGCAAAATGGAGATTGAAGAGAACCCAATGATCTCTGAAGGTTCTTCTCTAAAGGCTCTGACCTTCCATGTTCTAATAATAACTGAATCCTAGATTTTGAGGGGACCTTAGAGGTTTCCTAATCTAACCCCCTCAATACAGATGAGGAAACTGGAGGCCAGAGAAGTTAAATGGAAAGAAAACAAACATTAAGCCCCTACTATGTGCCAGGTATTATGCCAAAAGCACTTTACAAATACAAATCTCAAGGGATCAGTTGGGTAGCTCAATGGATTAAGAGCCAGGCCTAGAAATGGGAGGTCCTGGGTTCAAATTTGACCTCAGACATTTAGTAGCTGTGTGACCCTGGGCAAGTCACTTGACGCCAATTGCCTAGCCCTAACTGCTCTTCTGCCTTGGAACCAATACATAGTATTGATTGTAAGACAGACGGTAAGGGTTTAAAATAAAATAAAAGCACCTACTATGTGCCAAACTCTCTTCTAAGTGCTTTACAAATACAGAGTGGTGTTGGAAAGCTGGCAGTGGGGTGGAGGGGAAGAACACACAGTGGTAAGGTGAGGACATGGAGGAAATGGCATGAAAACCGAGGCCCTTCTAAGACTTGGGGAGAGGTCACCCTCCTGTCACACCAGAGGGATGCTGGGCAAAAACTGAATTTTAGTTCTACTTTAGACACCTCTGGGTAAAGGCTAGCCAATGGAGTTTAGATGAGTTTCCCAGGGTCATACAGCTAGGAAGTGTCTGAGGTCAGATTTGAACCTAGGACCTTCCATCTCTAGGCCTGGCTCTATCCATTGAGCCACCCAGGTGTCCCCATGAGATTTGTATTATTCCTAAAGGACTTGGTGTAGGGGCTTAGTAAATGTTTTTTCTCTTTCCACTTAACTTCTCTGGGCTCCAGTTTCCTCATTTGTACTGAGGGGGCTAGATCAGGTGACCTATATGGTCCCCTGGAAATTTAGGATTCAGTTTTTATTAGAACATGGAAGGTTTGAACTCAGCCCTGGGACTCTGTCTGTTGCACCACTCAAGCCTTGAAGTAATTGGCTGAACTGAAGTCTTTGCTCTTTACCCTGCTGCCTCTCTGCTCACAATGATCTTGAGCCAGCACCCAGGATGATGGAAAGAACTCTAGACTAGGAGCTGGAGAGTCTGGATTAGGATTCTGGCTCTGCTCTCCCTGTTGGTATGACTTTGGGTAAGTCACTATGCATCTCTAGGTATTAGCATTGCACACAGAACGCTGGACCTGGAGTCAGGAAGATCTGAGTTCAAATGTGGCCTTGATTACTTCACAGCTGTGTGACCCTGGGCAAGTCATTTGACCTCCAATGCCTCAGTTTCCCCATCTGTAAGAGGAGGATAATAGTAGCACCTACCTTCCAGGGTTCTTGTGAGGATCAAGTGAGATAGCAATCGTTAAGCTCTTAACACAGTACCATATATGTTAGCTCCTATTATCGCTAGTTTCATCAGCTCTAAAATGCCAGGTTTGAGAATTGTGGCACATAAAAGTACAGTTAAGAAACACAACAACCTCCTCGTTCTCCCCCCCACACCCCCCAAGGAAGGATTTCAGGGAAACATGCAAAGACTAGTGTGAACTGACCTAGAGTGAAGTAAGCAGAGCTATGAAAGCAAGGGACGATGCAACCATCCCGATTTGAAAGCCTTCCCTTTGTCAGCTGTTTCCAGTTTATTCTGTGTGGAGTCTGTTTGTTTACATGTTGTCTCCCCCAACAGGTCCTTGGGAGAAGGGACTATTTTTTCCCCTTTAAACCCTTACTTTCTGTCTCAAGACTCAATATTGGTCCTTAAGCAGAAGAGGAGTAAAGGGCTAGGCAGTTGTGGTTAAGTGACTCACCCAGGATCACGCAGCTAGGAAGTATCCAAGACCATATTTGAACCCAGGACCACCTGTCTCTGGACCTTTCTATCTACTCAGCCACCTAGCTGCCCTCAGGGATTATTATTTTTTACCTGTTTTTAAAGACACACTTGCAGGATACATAGTAGGTGTTTAGTAAATGTATATTGACTAACAGAAATGAAAATTAATTCTTTGGTAACCAAGCATGACCTAAAAAACAGAAATGAGAAAGTGCACCTCCCTCTGCATAGTTTGTTAGGCAGCTAGATAGATAGACGGATTACTATGTCAAACTTTTTAAATCTTTAAAAAAATTTTTAAATCTTTTTTTTAAGAGAAGGCTTGTTGGGTTAATAATAATACATATATTCTCTCATCTTACCCTTACAACAGGCTTGGGAAGTAGGTATTATTATTATCATCCTCATTTTACAAATGGGAACTCTGAAACAGATAGGTTAAGTGACTCGCCCAGGGTCATACAAGTAGTAAGTATTTGTGACAGAATTCAAACTCTAGCATTCTTTCCTGTGCTACTAGCTACTTAGATGTGTTAGGGAAGAAAGGAGGGACATATTTAAAAATTTGTTGTTGGGGGGCAGCTGGGTAGCTCAGTGGATTGAGAGACAGGCCTAGAGATGGGAGGTCCTAGGTTCAAACCCAGCCTCAGACACTTCCCAGCTGTGTGACCCTGGGCAAGTCACTTGTCCCCCACTGCCTACCCTTACCACTCTTCTGCCTTGGAGCCAATACACAGTATTGACTCCAAGATGGAAGGTAAGGGTTTAAAAAAAATTTGTTGTTGTCTAACTCTTTGTGATCCCTTTTGGCATTCTTGTCAAATTACTGCCATTTCCTTCTCCAGCTCATTTGAAAGAGGGAACTGAGGCCAATAGGGTTAAGTGACTTGCTCAAGGTCATATAAACTAGTAAGTTTCTGAGGCTGGATTTCAATTTAGAACTCACTCCAGGTCTGGCTCTCTACTGTTCCACCTAGCCAGTATCTAGTTCAGAAATAAGTGAGATTTAAAAGCAAAAAAGCAATGATAGAATTTTTTTAAACGAGGGGATTAAAGTGCCTTCCAGTTCTAAATTCAAGGAAACAGAAACTTCATTCATTCATTCATCTGTTTATTTATTTATTACCATTTACAAATTCCTTTCTACACAATAATCCTGTGAAGTAGGCAGAGCAAAGGGGCCTGTTAAGCTGGATGAGGAAACTGAGACTCATAGAGGAGGAATGATTAGGGTCCAATAATAGCTCTAGCTATCAGAGTTGGGGAGTCTAGAACCAGCTGTTAGTACTAGATACCAGAGCTTCTCCAATTCTATGTTCTAATATCTTGTGTTCTAAAGGGCTGTCTTCTGGCAGTCTGTGTTCTAACCTTCCACATTCTGAAGGTTTTCCCAGCTCTAATGCTTTGAATTCCATATTCTAATATTCCGTGTTTGGAGGGATCTCCCAGCTCTGGCATTCCATGTGCCAACATTCAGTGTTCCAAGGACTCTACCAGCTCCAATATTCTGTGTTCAATGTTCTACCATTTCATGTTACAAGAGTTCTCCCTGCACTAGAGTTCTGTGTTCTAATTTCAAGTTCTAAGGCATCTCCCAGTTCTAATGTTCTGTGTTCGAACATTCCATTGTTCCAAGGACTCCTCTAGCTGTGGCATTCTGTGTGTTCTAACATTCCATGTTCTAAGGTATTCCACTGTGCCAAAGGTTCTCTCAGCTGTGGCATTCTGTGTTCTAGCATTCCATTGTTCTAAGAGTTCTTCAGTTCTGGCATTCTGTTTTCTAACATTCCTCGTTCCAAGGGCTCTCCCAGCTCTAATGTTCTGTTTTCTAACATTCTCTGATCCAAGGGCTCCCCCAGCTCAGGCGTTTGATGATCCGAGTTCTGTCCCCGCCCCCAGCTGCTGTTCCGAACCCCAGGCCCCAGCCCCTCCTCCGCCTCCTCCGCTCCCGCCCGGCTCCCTCCCACAAGCTCCGTGACGGGTCCGCTCTCCCGGTGAGGAGGCTGCTAATTGCTTCTCCCGGGAGGAGCCGCTAGCCCTGTGGGGAGGAGGCGGAGGGAGACCACGAGAGCCCCGGGGCAGGCAGCTGCCCCTTCTGTCCTGCGAGGGGCGCCCGGGGGCCACGAGGGCGACCAGGATCAGAGGAGCGGTGGACACCCAGTTTCCAGCGCTTTGAGGGGGTTTCGAGGGCGGGAGATGGGACCCAGGCGTGGGGTGGGGGTGGGGGGCGCCGCGGAATATAATACGGGTGGGGTGTCTGGCTGTGTATGTGAGAATGGGCCCGGGCGCAGCAGGCACTCTCGCCTCGCCTCTCTGGTCCAGCTCGGCTCCGAGGTGTCTTAGCTGTTCATGTCACGGCCTCTCCGTCTGTGCCGTTTTACAAATGTGCTGTGGAGATGAAAGGCGCCGGGAAAAGCTACTCCCGATCAACTTGGGAAAGCTTTTAACTTTCAACTCCTACAGACAAAGGCAACGCGGGGGGGCGACGGGCAGCAGGAGAGAGGGGACCTCGGGAGAGGGGAGGAAAAAGCGGTGAGAGGGGGCGGAGATCTGAGAGAGGGATGGGGGCATAGAGGGGCGAGGGGGGATAGAAAGAGGGGGAAGGAAGGAGAGAGAGGTAGAGGAAGAGAAAGTAGCGATAGAAAGAGGGAGAGGAGAGACAGACAGACAGACAGACAGACAGACAGACATAGCGAGACCGAGAGATCCGAGAAGGATAGAGAACCAGGGAAAGGGAAACACACCGAGAGGGACCCAAGGCAGCAGCTGGAGAAAAGTACCCTGGAGTCCAGGAGAAGGGGAAGGAAGAAAATGACAAAAAGAGAGAGAGGCAAGGAGGATCGAAGAAGAGAGCTATGGTCGGAGCAAACAGAGGGGGACTCAAGAGAGGGAGAGGGAAGGAGAAGGGAGAGAAAGAGACAGATAGACAGAGACCGAGATAGAGGGCCAAACTGAGAGCTGCCTATGCAAATGGTCCCAGGTAATGGGCGTGGGGTTGGAGAGAAAGACCCAGAGGGACAGAGAGATCCAGAGAACTGAGGAGACAGCAGTCATAGAAAATTGCACAAGTAAGTTTGTGGGGGTTGGGGAGAAGAAGAAAGCTAGGGAGGGGGAGGGCCAGCAGAGACTGGAACTGCGGGTCCCTGCAAGAATAAAGAGTCGGGCTAAGAATAGAGAAAAGCCGGGAAGAGAAAGACAGACAGAAGGAGGGGAAATACAAAGAGAAGGGCGGGAGAGATCAATGAAAAGGAATGAGCCCATCGGGGCTCTGGGGGAGGGGATGGAGATGGGATGAAGGCTCAGCTACAAAGAATCCACTTGCAAATAAACAAAGTCGGGAGTAGGCTTGGGAGTTTAGGGGCCAAAGTGGGGGAAGGGAAATCCTTATCCTTTCGAAGAGTGGCACTATGAGGGGAGATAAACTGACTAAAAGCTTTGAGGACCAGGCAAAAGAGGATGGTAAAGACTGGGTCAGGAAATCTGGATGCAAGTTCTGGCAGAGTATCTACCTTGCTATGTGACCTTGAGCAAGTTATTTCCTTTTTCTTTGCCTCAGTTTCCCCTTCTGCAAAGTGGGGGTGATATGCTCTATATTTCACAGGGCTATTTCGAGGATCAAATGAGAAGCTGATAAAAGTATTATTTAACTGCCAGTAATTCTTATTTCCCCATCCCCTGCTATTTCACTGTGTTAGACTCTTATGGGCAGACAAAAAGCCCTCTTCCCTCCTGGGACTTATATTTCCAAAGGAAGATTTTGATGGCTGAGGATTCAACTGCACCAGTCACACAGACTGGGCCCAAGACTGGAGGGGAAAAGAAGGTGGGCCTAGCGAGAAAGAATCAGCCTTCAAGGCAGTATGCCTTGTAGTCAAAATATCCTCAATCCTCAATACCTATGTGGAAGGTCCCTGAAGTTGTAAAAGGGATGACTATTGAATGACTGATGGGGTCCTGGCTGCCATCTATCTATATATACTTCAAGACATCATGGCATTACAGCAGCCCATTACAGTGGGGGGCTAATGGGCTGGCCCTTGCTTGTTTTACTTTTTTTGCATCCTGATGATAATCTCTTACATTTGTTTCTATGGCACTTTATAGTCAAGAAGTTCTCCCAAGCACATTATTGTTATCCCACTGGTTCCTCACAATACCCCAGTGACACTGGCAGGATCATGACTATTATCCTCCTGTTGCAATTGAAATAGATTCAGACAGGTGGAGTCCTCCTTGTTGCCCAGCACAGGGCTTGTACATAGTAAGCATTCAATAAATACCTATGAAGAGATTAAGTGAATAAATGAATAATGATGGAAAGGGAGACTATATAATGTAAACAGCATTAATTTGGATTCAGAAGACCCCGGTTTAAATTCTTAGCTTTGCCAGCTGGAGAATTGTAGGTAAATTCACTTAACCTCTCTGATCCTGCTTCCTTATTTTTAAAACTTTGTTTTCTCCTCTATCCACTGGGGCTGGAATTGCCACTAGGCTCCATACAGATTCCTCCTATAGAGTGTTTAGGATGGATTTGCCTACTCTTTCCTATCCCCAAAAATGACTTTTGGAGGGAAAGGTTGAATCAGCAGGGATATGGGGTTCCTTTCCTGGGGTTTCTTCATCTGTGCTCCAAGACCACAGGGAAAAGGGTTTCTGTCTGGCTATCTATCCCTTCTCTGTCACTTTAATATCCTAATTCAGAAGAAGAGCCTTCTATCTCATAGAAAGGGAAGGTGAAACCTTCCCTATCAATCACTCAATAAGGATATTTGATGCTTCTGGGACCAGAGGGCCTTATTCTAGGTCCTCTGTCCTGGCTCCATGGCACCACCCCCTACCCTCATTTGACTGCCCTCTGTTCAGGAAGCCTGGAATAGAATTCAGCCTTCTGCAGGCTTCCCTCTCTTATCCTACTCCCTCCCCACCTATTTCCTTCAGCATTCAAGGATCAGGAAATGAAAAAGGCAAGGTTGGGATAATCAAGAGGGGATACCCTAAGTTTTCTCCCTAGATGCTGGATCTTCAAGAGATGCATAGCAATATCACTAAGTTTGGGGCACAGGGGTCAGATGAAGCCATGTGGTAGAAACAGTCTGACCCCAGGGTAAAAAGACCTGAGTTCTAGTTCTGGCTCTGCCATTAACTAACTCCTTTTATGAGCTTGACCAAGTCTTTAATGCTCTCTGGTTTCTTAGTTCTATTGAATGAGAAGACTGAACTAGAAACTAGCTCACATCACTAGATAATCTCTAAAGTCCTTTCCAGTTTTAAATTCCACCAGAAGCCAAGGCCCTGGGGTCAGTACCATTCTCCTCCCAGTTTGCCACTCCAACCTGCGTGTGTATTCTCACAGTCTCCAGCAGAGGCTGGTGGGAGGAAGGTATCTGTCCCTTACACACATCCCCCCTAGTCAGACACGCACTCTCTCTCTCTCTCTCTCTCTCTCTCTCTCTCTCTCTCTCTCTCTCTCTCTCTCATACACACGCGCACACACACAACACCCGATACCACACACACACACACACACACACACACACACACAACACACACACACACTCACTCACGCTGTCCGTCCCTCCCTCTCTCCCTCCGTATTCTCAGTGCGGCCGGCGCTCGGCTCCGGAGTCTGGCTCGAGCCTCCTCCTCCCATCTGGGGATCCCATGTGCCAGGCTGTGCCTTTGCTTCCAGCCCTCTTGCCGGGTTCGGTTTCCCAGGGCACAGAAATCCCTGGCCCCGAGTTGCGGAGAGCCAGGCCGGAGCTGGAGAGGGGATCCCCAAGCGCCTCCGCGGCCGTGGATAATCCAAAGGGAGAGTAGAACTCGTGCGTTGCAGGACTGGGGAGTCCCGAGGTATCTCACCCGAGGTAGGAGCTGCAGCACTTCGGGGCTCCCCCGAGGGAAAGGGGGGATGGGACGGGACGGGGCGGGACGGGGCGGGCACCAGAGACTGGAAGGCAAAAGATGGCAAAAACAAGGTTTGGGGCGCAGAGGGAGCTGGTGGTCTGTGCAGCCACCTCCTAGCAGGGGGAGGGGCTGGGAACACAGCTTTCCCGGGTCTATCTCCTCGTATCCACCTCCCCCCTCCACCCCCAGCCCCCGATCCGAGGGCAAGGGGAGCCTCCCGCTATTGTCCCCCGCCGCCTTCCCCCCTTCCCACTTTGCCCTCCTGCATTAGTGGGGAGGGAGTTTTCCCGGTTCAAACTTTCCCCTGCTCCTTTGCTCCCCGTTTCCCGGCAAGCGCAAAGCCGACCTGGGGCTCCTGGGTCTCTGCCTCGATCTCTTCCTTCTCCTCCGGGTCGGGAACATGCTTTCCCCGCCCAGCTCCGAAGGAGAAGCGGACGGAGACGCGTGCTCCTTAATTGCAGAGACCGGACGGACGCAGCCCAGCTGCCTTTGGGGCGCTGCACAGCTGGGGGCGGGAGAACGAAGCATCCCGGAGCCCGATGGGAGGGGGTACATCCCCAGGCGGGGCGAGGGGGGAACGGTTATCCGAGGGACTGCCTTTCCGGGGTGTATGTGGTGGTGGTGGTGGGGCTTGGGGGGGGCGGTGGAGGCTGCGCCGAGCTACCTGGGGCTCCCAGGCTCTGGGTTATGGGGAAGCCTCTCAGAGGCGGGGTCGAGTGACAGCCTGCGCAGGGGCTAGATGTTCCCAGGAAATACTGGGCGTGTGTGTATTATTGTGTTTTGCCCTGTGGGACGGGAAGCAATATTAACAGCCACAGCTCTGCAACGCTGCAATCGCCGGCTCCCTGGGCCCTGCCTGCACTCTGCCAGCTCAGCCCGCTCCCACTCCACACCCCCGCCCATCACACCCCAAGTCTAGGCTGGCCAGGACGCCCTCATACTAAGCCTGGAGCTGCCGCCTGAAGGACGCCCCCAGAGGCCCTGCACTGCCCCCTTTCCTGCAGGGTTGCCTCACGCTCGTTCTCAGCCTGTCTGACCCACAGACATAACTGTTGGATTTGGGGCAGGGGTCTGGACCGGGTCTGGGCTGGGTCTGGGACTGCTGCTGGGGCAGAGGCTGGGGATGGGGAGGGTGTTCGAGGAAGGAGACTTCTATAGAAACAGCCAAAGAAGTCTGGGGGAAGCCCCTTATATCAAGCAATGGATGGCGCTGTGGCCTTTCCAGGAGGAAAGGAAGATTGCTAGAGAACTTCTTGGCCTTCCTCCCCTTCTCCATTGACCTCTCCAGGACTTGGGGAGGGGGGAGCTCCAGGACTGCGGAGGCATATGAGAAAAGGAAGCATCTTCTGGATGCTTCTGGATGGAGGGGCCTAGGGCCAGACCAGGCAAGCCTTTAAGTTCTTCTTAGTGGCTTGCCTAGGCTTTGCTCCCTACCTGCAGGGAGGAGGGCTCTTCTCTCCTTTGCCTTGGAGACAGTTTTGTTCTGCATGGGGTCTGAGTGAAGGGAAGAGAAACAGAATGAGACTGGAGAAAGGATTAGATCAAGACAGCTGGGTTGGGGCCAGGCAGGTGCTAGACTCTCAACTCCTGGCACACCTTTTCTGATAGAGAAGAGGGGCCCCTGGGATCTGAATGCCTCCTCTGTGGTTCCACCTGGCCTCACTAGGGTCACCCTCCCATACATCTGGAGACACTGCCAAGGTTTTCTCCCACAGGAAGGAAGTCTTATAGGATTTCCTGGCTTCCAGAGCCAGCCGTGCCTGTCTCTGGCCTCAGTCCTGAAACCACTGGATACATTCCTTTTCTTCTTCTGTATCCCTCTTCCAGCAATCACTCTACCCACTTCTATCCCCACATTTATCACTATCTCCACCTATCACTAGACTCCCTCTCCCCCCACTCTAATTAACACACTTCTGCTCCCATCGATCAAGCCCATCCTCTATCCTCATATTTATAATTAATCTCCTAAATCCCAGTTCCACCAGTTTACCTTTCACTAATCATTGGCCCCTTTTTTCTGTAGTTCTCTTGTACTCCCTACCTCTGATCACTTCTCCCCTACCCCCATACTCCTCTCCCTTTCACACAGTTACTGCTCCCAATCTCTATTGCCTTCCTTCCTCCTCTCATGTGGAATCTCCCTGCAGACTCTTCAATTCGTCCTGCTTTGGGGAGCAGGAGGACTCATTGCCCTTAGTTATGTGAAGGAAAGTCCATTAGAGAAGTTCAAACGCTGCCCCCCAGGGGCCTCTCAGGATCAGGAGCTGGGGCCTGGGCCATCGAACTGAGTGTGAAAAGCAGGGACAGATACTCTATCAGCAGCCTGGGCTTGGCTGCTTGCCCACCAACTATAGGCCTGGGCCAAGCAGCTTCAGCACCTTTTTGCAGGCTGGCCCCAGAGACAGCCTCAAGTCTAGTCCTCTCACCTGGCATCCTGAACTGGTAGAGGCCATGGGCTCATACACTTAGAAATGGAACATACCTTAGAGATCATTTAATCAAATTCCCTCATGCTAAGAAGGAACAATAAGAATGAACTCAGAGAAGGAATATGACTTCCTCACAGTCACACAGATCATAAGGTGATAGAGCTTGGATTTGAATTCAGGACTCCTACTCCAAATTCAGTGCTTTTTTCATTAATATCACTGGGGCGGGGTGGGGTGTGTGTGTGTGGGGGAGGAGGACAAAGAGACCAGAGACCAGGAGGTTCCAAACTGAAGCCTGTTAGTGATCATCGTTTTGAGTCCTGCAGTTCTCTTTTTAACATGAAGGAATTGCAGCAGGAAAACTTTGTTAGGCACAAAAAATAATTTGACTATGGCTAGCTGGCAGTTGAACAGTGTTGTAATATTTACCTGAGGCATTTTAGTGGTACAGTGGAGAGAGCTCTGAGCCTAAAGTCAGAAAGACCTGAATTCAAATCTAGTCCCAGACACATACTGGTTGGGTGAACCTGGGTAAGCCACTTTAACCTCTTTCTGCCTCAATTTTATCAATCACGAATTATGGAGAACAGTGCCTGGCACATAGTAATTGGTGCTTAATAAATGCTTGTTTCCTTCCTGAGAGCTGTAACTGAGACTATGCCAGTCAAGTTATGTATTTGGTATAGTTGGTACTTAGGTACATGAAAGGGAATCAATGTCCAAGATGATTAAGTATATAAAAGAGAATCATAGTCTCCAAGAGCTGGAAGAGACCTTAGCAACCAACCAGTCTTACCTCCTCATTTGCCAGCCAAGGAAATTGCTGCTTAAATAGGGTTATGACTTGACTAAGGTCTCCCACAGTTACTAAATGGCAGAATTGGGTCTCAAACCTAGACTTCTTAACTGTCATTCTTTGCACCCTAGTATACTATGTGAAGACAGGGGCCTGGAAGAAATGACTTCTGGACAAATCCCAGCTCCACAGGTTGCTAGGGTCTTGAGGAAGCTTTCTCCCTTTCTCCTAGCAGTCCTGATTAGAAGCCCTAAGAAGGATGGATGTTAAGAGGGGCTCTGGAAGGGCTCTCTTCTCCAGGATGAAAAAGAAGAGTTAGCAAAGTTTAGAGCTGTTTTAGAGCAAGGGGACTTAGCCAATTAAATTATTTTCTTTTCTCTTTCTGATGATTTTTTTTGATCAGGAAGCTCCTTTCGGAAATGCAGCCTCAGGTATTCTGAGAGCCACTGATTCCTGTTTATATAACTCAGGCAGCAGCAGACGCAGAGCTGGGGCCAGGGAGAGGGGATTGATGATGGAGTTGGGCTGGCAGGTGCTGCTGAGAGCACAGCTCCATGGGGATGCCAGCCCTGGGGCTGGGAACTCAAAGCTCTCTCAGGGCAATAGACAGCTGGGGAGTCAGAGAGGGCTGATATGGGGCTTTGAAAAGGAAGTGGGAAGCAGGAGACAAGAGGCAGATCTGAGCAGAAAATTCACCCAAGCTCAGTCCACTGACCCTACCACTCCCAGGAAGAGAGTGCTTGGCTCTGAACCAAGTACTCACATCCCACTAGGCTATCTGTAATATTTTTAAGACAGTTTATATACTGATCCCTCTTTTTCATTTCTGGGTCTTCTCATTGTTAGGGTTGATGTTGTTATCATGGAATTCCTGAGAAAGACTGAAACTTTCTCATCAGAAGGCTACAAGTTGAGAGTTTTCCAATCAGGACAATGGACATAATCAAGGAGGATGGGGGTATATGAAGTGAAAAAGGGTTTATGTCATTTCTAGGAGTAGAGATCTTTCACTGATAGGAGATAATATGCCTTTCTTCTCTCAGAAGACAATTGAGGGTCAATGAGTGAAGACTTTAGTACACTGTAGTTGTTTTTCCCCAAGGTGGGGAGAGAGGGGGAGGGAAGGAGGAAAAGGGTGATAGATAGATGAATAGACAGAGATAGAAAGATAGAAAAAGACAGAGCAGGTAGGTGGTAAAGTGGATAGAGCACTGAATCTGGAGGCAGGAAGAACTGAGTTTGAATTTAACTCCAAATAATTACTAGCTGTGTGATCTTGGGCAGCTACTTAACCTCTATTTTCTTCAGTTTTCTCAACTGTAAAATGGGAACAAAATAGTACCTACCTTCCTGGGTTCTTATGAGGATTCAAATGAAATATTCACATAGTGCTTAGTATTGTGCTGGGCACAAAGTAGGTACTACATAAATGCTAGCTGTTATTATTATTTCAGAGATAGAAGCAGAGTCAAAGGGAAAAAAAAGGAAGGAAGGGGGGAAGGAAGGAAAGAAAGAAGAAAGGAAGAATGACATCTTAGTGGCAGAGACTGTCATACATCTTTGTATCCATTGCTGAGACTTGCACAGTCAATATTAGTAGAATAGAATGGATTTGTTGTGTGTTCCTTCTCTGTAGATGTTTATTTCTCTCGTTGGAGAAACTAGACAGCCCATGTTCTATGTGTTTATTGCCTAGAACCTGTGATCCCAAATGCCCTTAAAGGCACAACTCACCCTTATAGTTACAAATCCTTTTCCTCTTAACAGTTTGAAAGCTATGTGATGCAAGCTTTATCTTCTTTTTTCAGAAGCAGGAGAAAATGGGGAGTTATGGGTGAGAATCCTGTTTCTGCCACTTATTGCCTATGTAACCTTGGATAAATTTTTCCTCTATCTTGGTTTCAGTTTCTCCATCTGTAAAATGATGGGCTTGGACTAGTTGCTTTCTGAGATCCTTCTCAGGAACCCAATTCTGTACCTGTCTGCCTGAGTCCCCCTTTCCTGTGCCATATTTTCCCCTCCTCCATCCTTTCTTTCCCTTCTTACAAGTGAGAGGAGCCCCATCCTGGAGTACTGAGGCTTCATTCCAACCAAGAATCTCTGCAGTACACTGAGAAGATCTGGGATATGCTATGCTTTTGAGAAATCCCAGATCTCTTCCTTGTTCTTTCCTCTATCCCATCTCATTTTTACCCATTATCCATTTTTCTCCCCAAACCTTCTTCCTCTTTTCTCTTTCCTAATATCTTATTTTTCTCCCCTCCTCCTCTCTTTTCCCTTTCTCCCACCCCTTTCTCCCCACTATTTTTCTGCCTCTAGGACTGCAGAGTGGGTAGGAACCTGTTCCAGCTTAAAGCTATGTCCAGCTGCCTTTTTAGGATTCAGCCAAAGGCTCATCGCTCAGACATGACCAGCCAGGGATGTAGGGGACTTCCTGGAGGCAGTGACCCAGCCGGGCAGGGAGCCGACTCTCAGCATTTATGTGGAACTGGCTTAATTCCTGGTGCTGCCCCTCCTGTTGTCAGCTCTGGGGAGTGGAAATGAATAGGACTAGGAGAGCTGCCCTCAGTTTGCCCAGTGCTACTCTTCCCAAACTTGTATAGCAGTGTCAACAGGATTATTTCATGCTACTGGGTTTTATTTAAAGGGCCAGAGATCCTCTCCTCTGCTAATCCCAGGCCTACATATAAGCAGAGGCATCCAGAGCTGCCAGCACTTCCTCCAAGCAGCCTGTCTATTTCCTCCTCCCTCTCACCCTCAGGTGGAGCTGCTGATGCGTGGAGGCTGGACACGGGTCATTTGTCTTCCTTAATGAACTTGGCTAATGAGCAGTAGAGCAGCCAGATCCCCAGCCTTAGTGAGCCTTGAGCTTCTGTGGGGTGGAGTGGGTGATGACAGAACCATGGTCCCTGTGGGAGGCTCTGAGTGAGCTTGCTCAAGGGCCATTGGGAAAACCTCTTTGGGGGTAAGATATTGGGAGGAGGGGCAGCTAAGTAGCTGAGTGGATAGTAAACCAGGCATGGAGTTGGGAAGTCCTGGGTTCAAACCTGATCTCAGACACTACCCAGATGTGTGACCCTGGGCAAGTCATTTAATCCCAATTGCCTAGCCTTTTCTGCTCTTCTGCCTTGGAACCATACTTAGTATCAATTTTAGTACTGAAGGTAAGGGTTTTTTAAAGACTGTTGGGAGGAGTTCCTCATTTGAGTATATGAACAAAGAAAAATCAGAGAATGCCTGAACCATAAGACCCTCTCTATTGTTATAGGATTCTAGATTTAGAGCTGGAAGAGAACTTTGGAGGTCACGTAGAATAGCCTTATCATTTTACAGATGAAGAAACAGAGGCCAAGGGAAGTTATATGACTTACCTAAGGTTTCACAAGTAGTAAATGTCAGGTGGAATTTGAACCTATGTCTTCTGACTGCAGTCACTTTTCATTATCTCCTACTCTTTTTTATAAATGGAGAACTTAGGGTTCAGAAAATGAAAGAGATTGCCCATTTTTTCTCTCAGACAAAAGAAATACAGTACTAGAAGGGACCTAGAGATAATATACTCCAACCCCCTCATTTTATAGCCTTAGGCAGACAGTCGAGATCTCTTTCTGCCCACTCTTTACCCATCTAATTCCTCCCCCCTCTCCAAACCTTGGGACTTTGTTGCTGTTTCCCCTTCTTTTGTTTTCTCTGTTGGAATCCACATTTTCCCATTCACACGTGTCCTGTCCCCTGATATCTAGCAGATTTCTGTACCCTTCACTGTCCATACTTACATATGCCCTGCCCCCTCATATCTGACACACTCCTGTTCCCTCCCACAAGTGGTTATTTTCACACTCTGGCTACATTGCTTTAGGATCTCAACCTGGCAAATACCAAGTGCCAGAGGACTCTTTCCAATTTGATGAGCCTACCAAGGCAGGTAGGGATGGAGCATGTACCACAGACATAGAAGCATAGTATTTCCAGCTAAAGTGGCCTTAGAAATTTTCTAAGCAATCCCTCATTTCACAGAGATGGAACTGAAGATCAGAGTACAAGTGACTTAGCCAAGTTCATCTAGGTAATAAGTAGTAGAGTTAGGATTCAAACCCAAGTCCTCTGGCTCTGAATTCATTGCTCTTTTCACCTCACCACGAACACATGGTCTCTTGGTCTCACACACAGTACCTAATGAGGTGCCCCTGATCATCTGTTGCAGGTTGGGGGTAGAAAACACAATAGAGAGTGATAAGAGGTGACACTGAGTATCCTGTCTATCTTTGACTTACTCTGTGACCTTGATCCTTTCTTTGGTCCTTTGTTTCTCCATTTATAAAATAAAAAGGATGGGGGTTGGAATAGATGACCTCTTTCAAGGGGTCTCTTCCAACTGTAACAGTCTATATGTTATGTTCTGAGGGCCCTCCCAACTCTGACATTCTGTCACTCTGTGGGAGCTCTGTGGGAAGAAAGACTGGACGCGTTGGTGGCACTCGTGGGCTGTGAGATGCCAGAAATGCTGCCTGCCGCTGGGTTAAAAACAATCACAAATTAGGAAAAATGCTTTGGGAAATTGCGCTGCAGTGAGCAAGAAAAAGAGGGAAGAAGAGGTTTAGAGAGTGGAAGGGAAAGGGAAAGAGATTCCCCTGCCAATGATGGCTCCCCATGGTTTCTCACATCAAATCCAATCCTCCTTTCCAACTTAATCTCCCATTGCTTTTAACACACACCCTCTGCTTCAGTCAGTTATTCAGTAAACATTTATTAAGTGTCTAGGGTATGCAGAGCATTGGCTCATCCAGGTCAGTGTGCTTCCAAGGTTACTCCCAGTCTTTTCACCTGTACTCCTTCCTCAACCCTGGCCCCCCACCTCCACCTCTTATCTTGCCAAAGAATCCTTTCCATCTGTTAGGGCCCAGCTCAAGGCTAATCTTACCAAGGAAGACTTCCTAGATTACTCGAGTCCACAGGAATCTCTCTCAAACTCCTTCCTTTTTGGCCTCAATAAGAAATAGAAGGGGATCTTAGAATATAGCACCTAGGATGTCAGAGCTGGAAAGTAGCTCAGGGTGGATAGTCTCAGGATCCTAGAATAGCGCTGGAGGAAGCCTTTAGAAGTTATCATTTCCAAGTCTTTCATTTTGCCCATGGAGAATCCAAGGCCAGAGAGGTGAGGGAGCTGTCCAAGGTCAGATAGCTGATAAATGGTAAAAGCCATATTCTCTAACAGGAGAGGAGGATTTCTCTCACTATTATTAGAATTGAAAGCTCTCTTTGAGATCGCTATCTAGCAAAACCCCTCATTTTAAAGAGGAGGAAACTGAGGCCCTGCAGAGGAGGTGACTTGCCTAAACTCACCAAGAAAGTCAATGTCAGAAATAGAACTTAGAACCCAAGTCTTCTGAGCCCTTACACCCTATCAGCTGCCTCCCTCTTGCCTCCTCCTTCTCCCTTTTTTCTATCTGTCATGCTCCCTCTTCCTCTTCTCCTCTCCACCTTGCTTTTCCCCAGGAGGGGGCCCTGGGTGCTGAAGGACTTTTTACGAATGGAGTCCCTGGTGGGGTTGAGGAAGGAACTTCTGATTGGCCATCCAGACCCTGTTATTTTCCCCTGTTGCCATGGCAGCCGTTTCCTGGGACTGTCAGTGATGAAATTCATAACATTGTTTTCAAATAATCCGTGTAATTGAAGTAACAATTGAGCTGTTAACTCGTCCCTCAAACCTGGCGGAGCTCCTCCCCTCCCCCGCCCCCAGCCCCAGCCCCAGCCCAGTCCAGCTCAGCTCCCTGTTGGCCTTTCCTATTTCCAGCACACTGCCTTTCCCAAGCATGTCCCCTGCTTCATTTTGGGGGAAGGGTCAGAAAAGAGTAGGGTTCTTTTTCTGCTTCTTTCCTCTGGTTTGGGGGCTGGCTTGGCATCGGGCCAGGGAGCTGTCCCTACTCTGTCTCTCAGCCTCTGCAGGCCCTACTTCTTATCTCTCATTTATTCACATTGTCATAAAATTTCAGGCCTGGAAGGGACCTTAGACAGCAGCCACTTAGTTCAACTTTCATTTTACAGTTGAGAAGATTGAGGCACAAAACAATTCACTGCTTAGCCACCATTGAACCAGTCTGGGGCCGAGTGGGGGCCTCCTGACTCTTGCTTTTTTAGCTTAGGACTTTCTCCTATTGAGACTCTTCATTGGTCCTAGACAATAGACCTGGTAGAAACCTAATCAGTCTGCCTACCTCAGCCCCAAACCCTCACCGACCCATTTATACACACCCTGGTGAGGGGTGGGCTATGTTCAAGGGATCTAGAGAGAATGGAAGGAGGGAGAAAGAAGGCTTTATAAATCACCTGGCTTAGCCCCTTGTCTTCAGATGGGATAATTAAAACATCATAGATTTAGAATTTGAACTCTGGAGATCACCCAATACAGTTTCCTTGTTTAAAAAAAAAACAACCTTACCTTCCATCTTAGAATCAATACCATGTATTGGTTCCAAGGCAGAAGAGTGGTAAAGAACTAGGCAATGGGGGTTAAGTGACTTGCCCAGGGTCACACAGCTAGGAAGTGTCTGAGGTCAGATAAGAACGTGGGACCTCCTGTCTCTAGGCCTGACTCTCAATCCATTGAGCCACCTAGATGCCCCACTACATTTTTTAACAGCCGAGAAAATGGAGGCTCAGGTTAAGGATACAAAAGTAACAAATGGTAGAACTGGGATTTGAATCCAGGCCTTTTAGCTCAAAATCCAGTGTTTTTTTTTCTGTATCCTGGCTGAGTATTATTGTCCCCATTTTTCAGGATATTAAAGCAGAAAGGATCATTATTGTTATTATCTATTCACATTGCTTTACCACATTAAGGTTTATAAAGCTCTCTCCCCACAACAACCCTGTAAAGCCAGGATAATTATTATCTATCACATTCATTTTGCAGCTGGGGGAAACAGGCTGGAGGAGATTGATTTGCTCATGGTCCCAAAGCAGTTAATTGGCGGAACTGGAATTCTAACTTAAGACTTTTGACCCCCAACTTCAGTGCCCTTTCCTGTGTTCTTATATCCTGGTAACCTTAGAACACAGAATGTAGAACACAGAAAGTTAACATTGGAAGGGATCTTGAAAGAGAACATGGAATGTTAGATTGGAAAGGAGCCTAGAACAGTGATAGCTAACCTTTTAGAGACCAAGTGCCCAAACTGCAACCCTCATGCTGCATGTGAGCCTCCTCCCTTATCCCAGACAGGGGTGGGAGGAAGTGCTCCCATTGGGCTGCTGAGTAGAGGGGTGGGTCATATGAGAAATGTCCTCAGGAATGTGAGGAGAGGGGGAGGGGAGTATCCCCCTTGGTACTCTCTGGCACCTGTGCCATAGGTTTGCTAACATGGTTCTAGAACATAAAATATCAGTTCTAGAAAGAACCTTAAAACAAGGAATTTCAGACTTGTTTAGGCCAACTCCCTCATTGTAAACAAGAGGAAATCAAGGCCTAGGGAAGTGGGTAAAGGACTTGCCCAAGGTCAGTAGCTAGAAAGTGAAAGAATTGGAACTAGTATTAAAGCCTTTTAATAATTTAATAATTCCTCTAATTACCAGCCTGTGTTCTCTACCAAGAGGGTCTGCTTCTTCTTGTCAGACCCTCTGTGGACTTTAGTACCCTGAACCCTGGGACACTTTGCCAGAAGGCCTGATATCCTGGGGGTGGGGGGGAACTGTCCCTGCTAGCTAAGGGAAAGATATCTCCCCTTCCTAAAACTTCTGACCTCAGACAACTTTAGGGTTTCAGCTCTTCCACATGGTAGGAGAGTCCAGAGCATAGGGAGCTCCTTACGGGGGATTCTGTTTCCTAGAACTCCAAGGGTGGTTCTGGATCCCACTTTTATCCCATCTTTTTGCTGCTTAAGACTCCCAGGGTTCTTGATCTATGAAAAATACAGCTCAAACTTCTTTGCTCAACATTTGATGCTATTCACAGCCTGGCCCCAATCTACCTCCCCATTCATTTCTCACAGTTCCTCTATATGTAGCTACATGCAGCTAGACTGGTTTCTGACCAGTTTTCCTTTCCTCTGCATTTCTGGGGGCCTATACTAGAGGCCCCATTTGGAATGCTCCAGGCCCCAAGCTGACTCCTCATCTGGAAATGTTTTGAGGTTAAAAAAGCACCCAGGGAGAGGGGAGCAGCTAGTGGCTCAGTGGAGAGAGAGTCAGGCCTGGAGAGGAAAAGACCTGGATTCAAATCTGGCCTCTCAGACACTTCCTAGCTGTGTGAGCCTGGGCAAGTCACTTAACCCCAATTGCAGCCCTCACCACTCTTCTGCCTTGGAACCAATACACAGTATTGATTCTAAGATAGACAGGAAACCTAGGTTCTAGTCCCAGCTCTGCTACTCCCTTATTCTGTGACATTAGGCAATTACTTCCCTCCTCTGAAAAATTTCCTTCTCTGAAAAATGAGGGAGCTAAATCAAAAGATCTTATTAAGATGCCTAAGAGGCAGCCTAACATAGTACAGTGGCTAGAACTCCAGACTTGGAGACAGGAGGACCTGAATTCAAATTAGCTGTGTGACCCTGGACAAGTCACTTAACCTCTATCTGCCTCAGTTTCCTCAACTGTAAGATAGGGATAAAATAATAGCACATATTGCCCCAGAGTGTATATATATATACACACATATATATGTATATATATATAATCCCTTACTTTCTGTCTTAGCCCCTTACTTTCTGTCTTAGTAGCAGCTCTAAGACAGAAGAACAAGGGCTAGGCAAACAGAGCTAAGTGACTTGATCAGGGTCATATAACTAGGAAGTATCTGTGGCCAGATTTGAACCCAGGTCCTCTTAACTCTTAACTCCAGGCCTGGTGCTCTATCCACTGTGCTACCCAGCTGCTCCTGAGAGAATATTTGTAAAGCATTTAGTATAAAGCTTGTGGCAGCTAGGTGGCCCTGTGGATAGAGAACCAGGCCTGGAGTCAGGAGGACCTGAGTTCAAACTTGACCTCAGACACTTCCAAGCTGTATTGCCCTGAACAAATCACTTAACCCTGTTGACCTCAGTTTCCTCATTTGTCAAATGAGCTGGAGAATGAAGTGGCAAACCACTCCATTATCTCTGCCAAGAAAACCCCAAATGGGTTCCCCAATAGTCAGACACAACTGAAAAGTCTGAACAACAACAGTAGCAACACAATGCCTGGCCCGTTGTAGGTGCTTAATAAATGTTTGTTTCCTTCTTCCCTAAGACCCCCTCTGATATTTTGCTCTAGGAGAAGAAGCCTTGGGTCCTAGACTCTGCTACTCATTTTTTTCATGACCCTGAAAAAGTTTCTCCTCTCTGCAGGCCTCTGTTTCCCCATTTGTAAAAGGAGTAACAATACTTACTTTTCACAGAGATATTGGAAGGTTGAAATGAGATCAGTGATATGAAGTGCTCCTTTGTTTTACTGTGAGTACTATAGGAATATGACTTATTCTGATCAGAGAGGAGAGGGGAGAAGATCCAAGGGAGGAAATACAGCTTCTTAGACTTCTGAGCTGTGGCTAGATACTGATAGAACCTAATTCTAAATGGGGATGGGGGATGTCTCCTTCCCATCTCCCCATGGCAGTCTTTTCCAGCCTTCTGGACTCTGAGATCCTTGAAGGCAGAGACATCACCTTATATAAGCTCTGGATCTCCCTCAAGCAATAGGCCTTAATAAATGTTTATTGAATTGAATTCCTCACAGAATTTAGAGCTGGAAGATATCTTAGACTTTAGAGATTATTGAGTTCAATTCCTTCATTTTATGGAGGAAGCTGAAGCCCACAGAAAGTGACTTGTCCAAGGTCATATAGGGGGAAAAAATCAGTGGTAGAGTCAGAATTTAAACCTAGGTTCACTGATTCCAAATATCTGCTTAATACTCTGTCTTTCCTTCTCTCCTTCCATATAGGAAGTCTTTATAAGACCTGAGAAATAGTTTCAAACCCAGAGACTTTGGCCCCCTAAAGCGATTGAGCTTTGGGTAGCTCATGGAGGAGGGCATGCTTCTGACCTAGACTGGAAACCACTTCTAGGCTTGGCCTACATATCATAGCAGGTTCCAATTGCATTGACCTCCCTCTCTGGCAGATAGTTGGGACAGGGCAGAGTTTTCAACCCAGCTAAAGATCTAAATACCCTGTCAAAAAGACTTTGGGCATGGCCACTGTGGGCCAACTTCTGTGGAGTGGAAAATACTGTCTCAAACACCCAACCCCACATTCTGATACCTAGCCTAAACCCAAAGGGTTAAAATCTGTTCCCAAATTCTGGGCCCAATTCCTGACTCTAACCCCAAACTTTATAACCAAACCTTAAATCCTAACCCAAAATCTTTGTCCTGAACTCTAAATCCAAACTTCAGTAGCTATAGTTTATTTTATTTTATTTTTTATTTATTTTTAAACCCTAATTATATTTTATATATATCCTTCTATATTAATTTTGTATTTGTTACAGGGCTAGGCAATGGAGGTTAAGTGACTTGCTCAGGGTCACACAGCTAGGAAGTGTCTGAGGCCAGATTTGAACCTAGGACCTCCTCTCTTTAGGCATGGCTCTCAACCCACTGAGCCATCCAGCTGCCCCCAGTATCTATAGTTTTATTCAAAATTCCAATCCTAAAGACGAAATCTCTTAAATCCAATATTATGTGGAGGGATGAGTTCTGGACTTTGAACTCAAAGCCTTGGGTTCAAATCCTACCTTTGCTACTTACTACTTTGAGATCCTAGGGAAATTCCTTAGTCTATCTGAGCCTCAGTTTCCCTATTTGTAAAATGAGGGCATCGGACTACATGATTTTTAAAAAATCCTTACCTTCCATCTCAGAGGCACTACTATGTACTGGTTCTAAGGCAGAAGAGTGGTAAGGGCTAGGCAATGGGGGTCAAATGACTTGCCCAGGGTCACACAGCTAGCAAGTGTGTGAGGCCAGGTTTGAGCCCAGGACCTCCCATCTCCAGGACTGGCTCTCAATCTACTGAGCCACCCAGCTGCCCCAGGTCTACATGATTTTAAGGTTGACTCTAGCTGTGAAATCTGTTTTCTTAGATCATTTCTAGCTCTGCTATTCTTTGTTCCAAGGTATCATGCAGCTCTTGATATATTCTTACAACTCTTCTAGGATGAACATTTTACAAGTCCAAATGTGGGCCAAGGACAATATTGTAGGCCCTAATTCCAAACTGTAACTTTAAATCTCATGTGTGAACCTTAAATCTTAATCTAAACCCATAATCCCATTAAACTCATAGCCCTAAAGGCCAAAGAAACACCATGCTTTGGTTGTAGCCATTTCATCACTGACTGGGTCACATCTGCCTTTGATATTGCCGGATGGGTGGGATATGGGCACAATGATAATTGGTCCAAGCCTTGTCATGTGTCCAGAAGAACAGAGCAGTCTCTGTTGGCCTTGGATGCCTGCCCTTGCCCCCTGCTCCACTCAGGGTTGCAACTGAACATCCTGCCACTTCCATTCACCTCTCTTTCTGTGACTGCCAGCACATCTGAAAGGCAGGGAGTTGTGAAAAATGGTGCACTTTGAGTTAGGAGACATGAGTTCAACTCCCACCTTTGGCACTTCCTAGCTCTGGGATTTGGGGCAAGTCCTTCATGAGCCTCAGTTTCCTCATCTGTAAAATGGGAAGAGTAACATGTGTATTATCTATCTTATAGGTAATTGTGAGGAAAATAAGACTTAAACAGCACTATAGAAATGGGAGTTATCATTATCCAATAGCTAGTATAATGCCTTGTACATAATAGAGGCTTAATAAATGTTTGTTGACTAGAATTGAATTAGGGATCCTGAGCCTGGAGCTTAGGAGCAGCTCTGTCCTTTCCTGCAGCTCCTCTCCAGCCCTTCCCAGACTGGATCTGGCCAGGTGCCATGCTCAGCCTGCCTCCTCCAGGCAGCCCAAGTAGGCATCCCATCTGCTTTTCCCACCCTGCTGACCCCTTGTGCCCCGTGCCTTCTCCTAGGTGGGCAGGACAGCTCCCGAGCCCCTCTGCCATCAGGCCCACCTCTCCTCCTGCTAGTTAATATTAGTATTCAGTTTGTGGAACGGTGTATGCAATTAACACAAAGGTACAGTCATTCATTCTGACTGGAGGACTCGGGGGATCAGATGTACCGGGGGCTGGAAGCGAAGGCTTTCTGCTGGGAAAGAATGTCACAGCACAGCGGCCACACAAATGAAAAGCTATTAATAATGATCTTGGAACTTCACTCCCATCAGCTGTTTATTTAAAGGTGTTCCGTATTCAAAGCCTCCTGATTTATGTGGGCAATAACAGGCCCAGGCCCGGCTGCACTTTTTTAAGCAAGGCTAATGGGGTGAAACCTTCACACAGAGACACTAGAGATCATGCCAGGGAAATGATACCAAGGAGGAAAACATGGCATGACAGTATGGCTGAGGAGGGGCCCACGTTGGGCTCTTCTGACTCCTCCATCTCTCATCTCCTTTTCTTCACTTCTGTGGGAGAAGAGACCAGAATTCCACTCCCTTAAGCGATACCAGGATTCTGAGTGGATCCTGAGGAAAGGGGAGGAAGGGAAGTAGGGGCGAATCTCTACTGGGATTCAAGAGATCTGGGACTTGCTCCAGGCAGTGACACCAACTCACTGAGAGTGTGTGTGTGTGTGTGTGTGAGAGAGAGAGAGAGAGAGAGAGAGAGAGACAGAGAGAGACAGAGACAGAGACAGTCAGAGACAGAGAGATCTTGAGCAAGTCATTTCTGTTCTCTTACCTTTAAGACCCTCCTTTGTAAAATGAGGAGCTTAGACGAGGTGATATTTAAAAGTACTTCCAGCTCTAACAGTCTATAATTATATTTCCAAGGTCCCTGTTAGTCCTAACGTTCTATGTCCAAGTTCTAATGTGCTTTTCAGTTCTGATATTCTGTGTTTCAGGGTTCCTTCCAGGTGTAACATCTATATTCTAAGTTCTGAGGTCTCTTACAGCTTTAACATTCCATTTTTCCAGCCTCTAAAGTCTCCCCCAGCTCTAAGAGCCTTTATGGTTCTGACATTAGAGTCTTCTAGACCTGACATTCTATGTTCTGAGTCTTTGTGGCAGCCAGGAGGACTGAGTCTCAATCACCAGCCTAAAGTTTGGGCTCAGGGGGTCCTTTCCACATCCCCTCCTTCCCCCAAGGACAATTCACTTCCAGGTGTGCCCCACCCCAACTTGCTCCTCATGTGTTTTGGCTGCTGTTCATTGGCAAAACCCATTTTCTTATCTATTACCTTATCTATTTTCTAATTCTTATTTAACGAGTTCCCCTGAAAATAAGAAAATCATTGGAACAATTTTCTTAAGTGTGAAAGATTAGTCTGAAATCGGCATTAAAGGGACTAATTACCTTCATTCTTCCACCTTTCCGACAGCCGTTTGTTAGTGCTGAGAACTCATTCATCTGCCACGGGGAAGTTAGTCAGCACATCTTCCCAGTTGGCTTCTTCTCTCCTCTCGCCTTCCTTCACTAAGAGCCTTGCAGGCCTTCCATGGCCCGGGAGTACTTCTTCCCCGACTGAGCTCACAGGATGTGACACCTTTGGGGACTAGCTCTCCCGACCTCCAGGGAGCGATGGCTAGATGGGAACAGAGTGGAGGGACAAAGGAGACTGAGCCAAACTGATCTCAGACCGGGTCTACTTGGTGAGAGGAGGCATCCATCACCTGATGGAGTGGGAAAATGGCCAAGGATCCAGAATATCTTGAACAAGTCTCTTCCTCTTCATCATCTAATGTGACAATGTATGAAAAGCACTTTGTAAACTTTAAAGGTTAGCTGTTATTATTTCTCTCAGGCAACAAGCCCTTCAGGGGAGACCATTTCAGTCCCGTTATCACAACTTTCTGTGACTAAATTCACATAACCTTTTTGAGGCTGGGTGGGCAATATTTGCCCATTTCAGAGAGGAGACAACTGTGTGCCTGGTGGTAGGGTGCTAGGGGTTATCAGATCTCCAGTATTTATGGTTACAAAGCCAGTTAGTGGTAGAACTGGGACCAGAACATAGCCAGCACTCTTGACTCCAGTCCTATGCCTCTTATACTGTGATACAATAAAGGTCATTGTGCCCATGGTCAGAGCATGGAGGTGTGGTGAGGGGGCAAGTGAATAGGTGGCAGGGGCTTCTAACAGGGGCTTTTAGAACTCTAAAGGACTGTAATCATTATCTGCTGTTTCCTTTGTATATAGAGAAGAGAACTGAGGTCCAGAGGAGGGAAGATACTTGCCCAAGGTCATACAGCTAGTTAAGGGCAGATTCAGAAGCTATTTCAGGTCTCTTTGACTTCTAAATCAGGTCTTTCCTGCACCATGAGATCAGGGGAATCAATTAGTGAATGATCCTAGCACTAACCAAAGCATTGGGGTTCAGCCTTCTTTTCCCTGGGGAAAACTTGGGGGATGCTTCCTCAGGGAGAGGCGGGGGCTGAGACAAGATGCTGAAAACATCTTCCATTTTCCATTTAACCACACGATATTGAATTATAAATAATTCATACACCTGCCAAACATTTGATTAAAAGAACCCAATTCGCACTGCATTTGTCAGGGGGTAAGAATTGCTTTTGGTGTTTTTATTTTAATCTGTCCTTTAACTCTTTTACGAATATTTATTTATACTTGGCTGTCAGGCTTTATTCTATTTGCCCTGATTTTATTCTGGCTGTAGCTCGAATTTTTTTCTCTTCCTTTTTATTTTGTCATTTCTGCCTGGTAGTCAGGCATTGGAGAGCCCAGAGGTAATAAATGGGGAAGTGCCGACTTCCTTCCATTCCCCTCTCTTCAACACTCCAGTCATTCGGTATATGACCCTCCTCCCTTCCCGCCCCCCTCCAGCCCCAGCAGCTGAGACAGCCCTTTTCCTTTCTGGGTCTCAGTTTTCTCCTGTTCAAAATGAGGGGTTTAGATGAGATAGTCTCTAAGGGCCCTGCCAAGTCTAATATTTGAAGATTCGATGAGTCGAAGTTTCTATGAGTCAATGATTCCAAGATTCTATGGGTTTAAGATTCCAAGGTTCTATGTTTGCAAGACTCTATAGTCCCAAGATAGAATAAAGCTCTTCTCCAAAGGTTCTCTGATTCTTAGATTCTTAAGGGACTATAAGGTCCTGGGATTCTGGGAAATAGGATTGCCTTTCCATGTACTATCCATCCCAGCCAGAATGGTCCATACATCGATCCCTTCCTTCATCAGGCTTATTTTGGTTTTGACTTTGACTATTCCAATCCCTCCCACATCCTCTCTGTCAGTCTGAATCTTCCTCATCCTTTAAGGAAGCCCCAATAAAATCCAACCTCCTCCCTCTATGTCTTATTTCCCTAACCACCCTTGCTCATAGCAATCTCGCCCTTATTTAAACTCTCATAAGTCTTGTTGCTTGTGTGGTTCATTCACCTCTTAGCAAAAGCTTCCTCGTATTGTTATCTTTTTATATGCATTTATTTTGCCTCTTTGAAAGTGAGCTCCTTGAGGACAGGACTCCATGTCCTGTGCTTTTTCGGATCCCTCATGATGTTAAAAAAGGAGCAAGCAAAACAAAACAACAGAACTCCAAATGAAAAAGTACAGAAACCTGAGTTCTATTCCCAGTTTGGACATATGCTGGTGTGATCTTGGGCTACACAAACACACACATAATACATATGTGTGTGTATATATATCTATGTCTATAGATATCTATCTATCTATCTATATGAATGAGAGGAGGGGAGAGAAAAAAAGAGGGAGGGAGAGAGAGAGAGGATAACAAAACTGTCTGGCCTGGCAGGGCTATGTTGAGGAGCAATTGAGAAATGGGTGTTTTAGGAAATTTTAAAAAGCACTTTATAGATATTAGGGAGGTGATTTGCTTTAATGACTTAGGAGGTATCTAGGTGGCCCTAGGCCTGGAATTAGGAAGTCTGGAGTTTGAATCTCACCTCAGATACTTAATAGTTGTGTGATCCTGGATGAGTCACTAAACCTCTCTGCCTCAGTCTCCTCATCTCTAAAATGGGGATAATAATGGCACATACCTTAAAGGGTTTTATTGTGAAGATCTATTGAAATGATATTTATAAAGTGCTTAGCACAGTCCCTGGCACATAGTAGGTGCTTAATAAATGTTTCTTTCCTTCCTTATTGTGTCTTGTTCTCTGTTGAGAGAAGAGAGACTGAGGAGAGAGAAGAGAGGGAACTG
The DNA here is from genome assembly GCF_016433145.1 of Gracilinanus agilis. Classification (NCBI taxonomy): domain Eukaryota; kingdom Metazoa; phylum Chordata; class Mammalia; order Didelphimorphia; family Didelphidae; genus Gracilinanus; species Gracilinanus agilis. The sequence goes on from NC_058131.1 coordinate 288,616,539, forward strand.
TTAGTTCCACACTAACCACAGGCTCCCCACAGAATAATATGAGGGATGCTCAGCTTGACGCTATACATGCTGTCAGAAAGTCAGGTCTAGATGAGTTTATCTAATTTTTTTTCTAGAGACTCCAAAAAGAATTAAAAGAATATGTAACATGGCTCAGATATGGCATTGTCATCATTATCAGTTCACAAAACCATAGAATGTAAAGAGCTAGAAGAGGTCTTAGAGCAAAGAAAGTTTAATAACTCCTTAGCTGTTATTTAGTCTTTTGCCTTTATTTTATAGATACAGAAACCAAAACCCAAAGAGAGGAAATGACTTGTCCTTAGCCATAAAGCAAATTAGTGACATTCCAGAGACTAGGACTTAGATCATGTTACTTCTAGGCGAGGCCTTTTCCCAGCAGTTGAGGTGGCATAGTTGGTTGAATGCTGGGCTTAGAATCAGAAAGACTTGAGTTCAAATGTGATTATACCAGCTGTGTGACCCTAAGCAAGCCACTTCAACTATTCACCTCAGTTTCCTTAACTGAATAATGGGAAGAAGAATAATAGTACCTACCTTCAGGGTTGTTGAGAGGCTCAAATGAGATAATATTTGTAAAGTGCTTAACATAGTGTCTGGCGCACATTAGTAGGTACTATGTTGTTAAGTCATGTCTGACTGTTTATGACCTTCTTTGGGGTTTTCTTGGCAAAGATACCAAAGTGGTTTATAATTTCCTTCCCCAGATTATTTTTTACAGATGAGGAAACTGAGGCAAAGTTAAATGACTTGCCCAGGGACACACAACTAGTAAGTATCTGAAGCTGGATTTGAATACAAGCCCTCCTGCCTCAGGTCTGGCACTCTACCCACTGTACCACCTAGTGCCAGGCCCTATATAAATGATAGTTATTATTATGATTACCATCCTCACTGCCTCCCAACACAACTGCAAATGGGCAAAGGACCTGAAATCCAGGACAATCTGTTATACATGGGAAATATGGGAATCCTACCCTAGTTTGAATCAAAACAACGATATCGATGGCAGTATGCCCTACTCATGGAGTGGGCCTTGGGCCTGAATTCTAAAATCAGCTCTACTATCTACCTCATTTCTGTGGCCCTGAGTGAGTCACTTAACCTATCTTGTTCTTGATAGAGATGATATTAACATCCTCATAGTATTTTTAGGGTGAGATGAGACAGTTTCAGTAGAGTCTCTGCCCATCTTCGAAAGCCCAGCTGAGTGTTGTCTCTATCAAGTCTCCCCTGATCTTCCCAGTCAGTAAAGACCTTCCCCCTTAGACCTCACATTTTGCTCTTCTCTAAGGCACTTGTCAGGTCATATTATGCATCAGACTCATCTTTGCTGGTGTTGTTTCCTCTTAGACTAGGGTAGGAATACTGTCTTCTCTAAACTTTGTATCTGTCTCAGGATTTAGCCTACGTCCTCATAAACAGCAGGCACTTAATAAATGTTTGTTGAATAAATGAATGCATTGATGACATCATAGAACCATAGAAACATCCTGTTAGGAGAATTTTTAGAAGCTATTGAATCCAACTCTAACCCTGATATATAATAGATGTGAAAGGAAAGGAAATATTGGATATGAATGCACTTTCGAGAAGCAGTCTATAATTATTATTCTGATTATATTAGACAGAGGCCATGATCTCTTTGGGCTTCTCTCACTCTAGTTTGGATGCTTTTCTTCCTCTTCCCTATTCTCTCCTTTTCTTATTTATCCCCTCTTCCCACCATGCCAAGCCACCTATTTCTACTCAGATTTTGCTCTAAAGTAGTAAAAACAACTGAGTGACTGTGGCCAAATTATTTCCCCACAGTGAGTCTTGGTTTGCTAGTTGTAAATGGGGATAAATTTCCCTTTTCTTGCTGGGCAGATTCCTTGGAATCTTATCTCTCATCTCAGAGTTTCCATAGATTTGAGAGGGGATGTGTGAGATTGAGTTACCCAGAGGGTAACCAAAGTAAAGAGACTTCTTTCTGATCATAAAGCATGATCTAATAATGATAGAAGCAATGGATTAGAGGCAGAGTATCAGAGATTTGGCACTGAAAGGTTAGAGGTCAGCTAATCTACCCTTACATTTTATAACTAAGGAAATAATCGGCTCAGTGAGTTAAATGATTCCCTCAAGGTCACACGGCCAGTAATGGGGAGAACCTGGGTTCAAATTGCAGTTCTCTGACTCCAAAGTCCAGAACTCTTTTCAACATCAGTCAGAAAACCTCAGCTTCAAATCTAAATTCTAAATATGACTTTGGATCCTTGGGCACTCTCTTCAACCAAGGCTCTCTCTGGGCCTCAGTTTCCTCATCTGTAATCTGAGAGAGTTGGAATAAATGATCTCGAGCTTTAACTCTAATGATTCTTTTAGCAGAGCAGTCGGATGTAAACCTATGATGTTGGATTATCAACTTCTAAAGGGTTTGCTTAGGAAGATCATCATCTGCTTTAATTAGTACTTTAATAATTTTTGAGCTGACATCAGAGATCTTAGAAAATATCCTGGAGAATGTGAGAAATGCCTTAGGACCAGTGGTTTAAAAAAAGAAAGAAAGAAAGAAAGCTCGTGCAGTCTGTCAGCTGTAGAGTGGTAAGCTTCATTTTGGCTTCTGGCAAAATCGTGCTACTAGATGGATAGATTGTTAACATTTACAAAAGAATACAGTGATCACTAAGAACCAAAATGGCTTCTTCAAAAGGAGGTCATGCCAGACTAACTTCATTTTGTTTCAGTTAAATGCTGTAGCTAGATTTCACCTAGATTTTAGCAACTATTTAATAAAAATCTCTCATGCAATTTCTTGTGGAAGAAGGTATGGGCCAAATGATAGTATAGTTAGGTCCATTTGGAACTGGCTTAATAATCTGAACCAGAGAATAAACATTACCAGGCTGATCAACTTTTGAAGGAACTCTCTCTAGGAGAATCCCGGGAATCTACACAAAACCCTTTTTCTTTAATTATCAGAGACTTGGGTAAAGACACAGATGGCACATCTATCAGATTTGCAAATGATGCAAAGCTGGAAGGGATAACTAATATATTGGATGACAGATTCAAGATTTGAAAAAATCTCAACAGACTGGAATGATGGATCTAATAGGGCCAAATCTAATAGGAATAAATGAAATGTCTGACATGTATTCAAAAATTCAATGTTACAAGTACAAGGTGGAAAAGGCAAAATTAGCCATTTAGGCAAGAAAGATTTAGTGTTTTAGTGTACAACAAACAATGAATGAATGAAACAAATGAATGAGTGAATAAATGAATGAATGAAAATCATTCATTTACCATGTTGCCAAGCACTGTGCTAAGTTCCCAGGATATATATATATGTATATATGTGTATACATATATATATATTCTGGGATATAGAAATTTTATTTTTATAATATACAATATGATATATAATAATATATTTATTTTTATAATATATAATATGATATATAATAATATATTTACATATCCCATATCATTTAGAAATGAGGCAGTCCTTGGTCATGAGGAGTTTACCTTCTAATAGAGGAAGAAAACACCAAATAGGGGACTGCTGGATAGGGAAGAAAGTTTGAGTTTGGAAAGGCACAGGATGATGAGCAAAACAATAGGTTTTCTGAAATTCTGAAAATCATTTTTCAGAAATAATGGTGATGTTGATTTGATTATAGTCCTTTAAGTAAAAGGAAGAAAAAAGTGTTAAGGGTATGTGTATTAACATGAACTGGTAGAAAATGATCAGAGTGAAGATTAGGTTTTGTAGACTCAGGCAGTTCAGAGTAGAGTGTCTCAGCTTCTCTTGGGCAGCTTCCCAATATGAGTCAATTGTGTGGCATTGCAGTTAGAAATGTAGTCAATACTATCTTAGTTATAGAATGAGTAAGGTGATAATCCTGCTATCTTCTGTTTTGATCAGACTACAGCTAGGGGATTATATCTGGTGCTAGGTACCATAACTAGGTGATGCAGTGAATAGAGTGCTGGGACTTGATTCAGGAAGATGAATCTTCCTGAGTTAAAATCTAACCTCAGCTATTTACTAACTGTGTGGTGCTGGGCAAGTCAGTTAACCCTATTTGCCTCAGTTTTCTCATCTGTAAAATGAGCTGGAGGAAGAAATAGCAGACCACTCCAGGATCTCTGCCAAGAAAACTCCAAATGGAGTCATGAAGAGTTGGCCCTAGCTGAAAACGACTGTTAGCTGCTCACCTCACCTCCCTATGCACTC
>NC_058131.1:288629893-288645851 GCF_016433145.1 Gracilinanus agilis
CTCTCTCTCTCTCTCTCTCTCTCCATATATATATATATATATATATATATATATATATATATATATATATATATATATATATATAAAACAAAACAGCACCCTGTTGAGGGGTCAACACTCCATCACACTAGATTGCCATCAAACTCTCAGTGTGGCATAATGAAAAGAACATGGGCCTTGGAGTTGGGAGGTTTAGGATTTTCTGCCAGATGGATGACCTTGTTTGGCAAATCACCTCTCTGGGGCTTCAGTTTCTCCATGTATGATAAAGATTATAATTTCTAACTCAGCTAAACCCTCTACTCCCAGGCCGACTTTTCCACCTCTACTCCAGTGGCCTTCTCTGATTGGTGATTTTTACCCCAGAACCTCCATTTGAGGAAGCACGTTTGCTAGTCTGATCAGTCTTAGCCCTTGATTCTGGACTTTTTTTCCCATCTCCCCTTCACCCATTAGAATGAAAACTCCTTGATAGTAAGCTTTTAATAAATGATTTATTTAATCTAATCACACAGGGTTATTGTGAAGAACATACTTTTTTTTTTAAAGGTGAACAGGGTCACATGGCTAGTAAGTGGCTGAGGCTGGATTTGAACTCAGTTTTTCCTATCTCCAAGCCCAGAATTCTATCCACTATACAACCTAGCTGCCCCAAGAACACACTTTGAAAGCTTCAACATGCTATAGAAAAGTCAGCTATAAACAGTATTTTACAGGGGAGGAAACAGATCTAGAGAAGAGAGATGATTTACTTAGGGATACACAGTAAGTCAGTGACAGAACTGGGACTTGAAAACAGGACTTGTAGCTCCAAGTTCATGGTTATTTCTATTTGCTACCCTGTTACTATCCAATGCCACTATATTTCAGCAGGGGAAACTGAGGTCCAGAAAGAAGTGACTTGCCCAAAATGATATAATGAGTTAACAGCAGAACCAAAAGGCAACCTGGATGTTCTAACTCCCTAGGAGAACATGAAAAGGAGGAAACTGTGCGTCTCTTGATTCCCAGAGAAGTGTTTTTTCTCCTGTACCAGGATTAAATATATTCTACAGCATCCTTCACTCTCCTTGTAATAAAAACTAACTACCTTGAATATTTTTATTATCAGTATGGCATTAGGATTATTCTTCTTAACGGACAAAATGAAACAGAAAAAGGAAGGATAAAACTTGTTTCTTGGTCATCATAGTTAGTGACCCAATGGTTCTTTGCTATGGCTCTTGAAGCCTAACTGGGGCCACCTGCTACTGTACCACTGCCCCCACCTCCACCCTTGGCTGGCAGCTTTATTGTTCCAGCTTCTGAAAGTTCATGGCAGTGCTCATGCAAAATATTTGGCACACAGTGGAGGCTTGTCAATTGAATAGCACAGGCACTGGCGAGTGAGCTTAGGCCTGGGTTATTTGTTTAGATATTTGGGTTCCAGAACTGACTCACTTGTGGGACTTGGGGCAGAATGTTTCCCTTCTCTAGACCCATTTCCTCCCCTGTGAAATGAGATGGTTTCTAAGGTTGCTTCTAGTTCTAACATGCTATGCTATATGCTGCAAGCTCTCCTCTAGCCTTGTAGCCTATGAACTGACTAGACCCAGGATTTCATTAATATATAGAGCTCTAGGGAAGGGACTTCCTCTGCCATTGCCAATTGCCACCTTCTATGCAATGTAGAGTCTGAGAGAGCTGTCTAGGGGTATGTGCCCAGCTTCACACAACTAGGATGTATTTTTTTGTTAACAATCCTTACCTTTTGCCTTAGTATCAATTCTAAGACAGAAAAGCATTGAAGGCTAGGCAGTAGGGGTTAAGTGATTTGTACAGGGTCATATAGCTAGGAAGTGTCTGAGGCTAGATTTGAACCCAGGTCTCCTAATTTCAAGTCTAGTGCTTACTCTGCTGAGCCACCCAGCTGTCCCTAAACCCTATTTCCAAACACTTGCTCAGTTCTGTTCATGTTACCTTCATGAAATCTGTCATATACACCTTCTTCTTCTCTGTAATGATCACCACTCTGGTTGAAACCCTCCATCACTTCAACCCTTTGCTACTGCAATAGCCTTCTGGGGAATCTACTCACCTCAAGCCTCTTCCTGTTCCAGTACATCCTTCATCCAATGATCAAATTGTTCTTCCTAAAGTGCAGGTCTGATTATATCACCTCCCACCCCTCATTAAATAAACTCCAGTGACTCACTGTTATATGCAAGATCGAATATTAAACCTCTGTTTGGCTTGTAAAGCCCTTCCTAACCTGGACTCCTCCTATTTTCTCAATATTCACATTTTACTCCTTTCAATATACTTTATAATCCAGTGGCATGGGCCTTTTTGCTATTCCGTACATTAGTCATCCTCCTGACCCAGTGCATTTTTTAAACCTTTATCTTCTGGCTTAGAATTGATACTAAGGATCAGTTCTGAGACAGAAGAGCAGTAAGAGCTAGTCAATCAAGGTTAAGTGACTTGCCCAGGGTCACATAGCTAGAAAATATCTGAGGCCAAATTTGAACCCAATTCTCTCTATCCATTGAGCCACTTAAACACCCCTTGGTTCATGGATGTTCCCTATGCATGGAATACTCTCCCTCCTGGCTCCCTTGACTTCCTTCAAGTCTGAGCTAAAAATCTCACCTTTAATACCTCTCCCTCCCTCCTTCTCTGTCTGTCTCTATCTGTCTCTCTCCCTCCCTCCCTCCTCTCTCTTTCCCCCTTTACCTTGTTCTTCTTTCTATATATATTTATATATATATGTCTTCCTAGCTATCTATCTAGCTTGTATGTGATTATTTGCATGATGTCTCATCTGCTAGAATGTGAACTCCGTGAGGGCAGGAGTTGGTTTTGTCTTTCTTTTTATCTATAGCACTTAGCATGGTGCCTGCCATGGAGCAAATGCTTCATCAATGCTTGTTGACTGATTGCAAAGTGCTTTAAATCTAATTTGATCCCCACAACAGCACGAAATGACTCTGAACTAGTTGTGGGTCTCAAAGAGAGATGCTTGACCTCTCTGCACGCTTCTTGGGGTCAGCCAGAGGATAGGATTCATGGATGTCACTGATTCAGTCCCACTGGACAAGAGTGTTCTGGCTCACAAGTTCCTACAGAAATGATTGATATGTAAGTGCCCTGCCTCCTCACCCTATAGCACCATGTTATGCTGGGAGATTTATTCCATCCTCCCCACCCCCTGGGAACTTCTATCCATGTTTAGATAGTTGGTAGTGGTGTGTGTGTGTGTGTGTGTGTGTGTGTGTGTATGTGTGTGTGTGTGTTTTCATAATTAAGGGAAAGGAGGATTTTGTTTTTTTTTCTGTAAGGCTTATGCCACCCTAGCACCCAGGATGGCAGAGTTCAGATTTTGTGTTAGTCCCCTGGTAGGATAGAATTAGGGCTTGTGTGATTAATCCAAGACACTTTCTGCCCCCCCCCCCCCAACCATCAAGGACTAGAGCCTGAGGTTTCCAAGGTGTTTCAGTGGATGAAGTTTACTTTGATGGACCAGGCAAACTGTTTCCCTATTGAGATTTGGTGATGGTAGGGAATGACAGGTTGGGGTCTATCACAGAAAGATGTATATATTGTGTTATATGTCAGTCAAAGAGAAATGTTTGTATGTGTCCCTGTGTGGGTGTGCACATGAGTGTCATGTGGATGGAGCTTGTGTGTGTTAGTGACAGCTTGATATTTGCATGAATGTATATATATCAAAGTTTAGGGAAATGAAATGTTTGTTCCTTCTATGAGTAAATGTGAATTTGTGTGTGTATGTGTGTGTGAGAGACAGACAGACAGAAAGATAGAGATAGGGATAAAGACAGACACAGACACAGACAGAGATACAAAGAGAGACACAGAGATACAGAGAGAGACACAGAGAGAGATAGAGGGAGAGAGAAAAAGGAAGGGAGATAGGGAGAAAAAGAGAGGGAGGGAGAGAAAGAAGGAGAAGAAGAGACAGAGAGGGAGAGGGAGAGAGGGGGAGAGAGAGAGGAGAGGAGAGGGGAAGAGAGAGGGAGGAAGGGAGAGAGGGAGAGAGAAAGACAGAGAGGGAGAGGGAGAGAGAGGAGAGAGGGAGGGAGGGAGAGAGGGTGGGAGAGAGAGGAGAGGAGAGGAAAGGAGAGAGAAGAAGAGAGAAGGAGGAAGGAGAGAGGGAGAGAGAAAGACAGAGAAGGAGAAAGACAGAGAGGGAGAAAGAGAGGGAGAGAGAGAGAGGGAGAGGGAGAGGAAGGGAGGAGGAGGGAGGGAGAGAGAGAGAGACAGAGACAGAGAGAGAAAGGGATGTGTGTTTGGTTTGGTTTGCCTGACCAGAACTCCACATTGGCATGAGTGGGTGTATTCTCAGAGTGATTGTTGTGAGGGGTTTGGTTGACCTCTATTTTTCCTGAATGCCAAGTTGCTGACCTAGGGGAAGAAGAGCTATGTGTGAGTGTCTGAGTGTGTCACCGCATGCCTCTATTGGTATGAACATTGCCTATTTTCAGAGTATATGGCTGAGACCCTCAGTCAGCCTCATATTGTATGATAAGGGAGAGGAGATAGCTATGTACCCTAGTCTGGGACGATGGGATCATGGAAAGTTGGCAAGGATTTTCCTATGGTGGCCCTGTGAGCTCAGGGAATGCCAACTTTTACAGGAACAATTAAAGTCACCCAACCTGTCATCCACAAATAGGCATTGTTGTGAGGGCAGCTGAGCCTCATAAGGAAAAGAGCCTTTGATTAAGGGTCCTGAGTGGGGTTCTAGTCCCAGCCCTGCTACTGACTCATTGAATAGCCATGGACAAATCATTTCCCTTCCTTGGTCTTTAGTTTCTTCCTCTATGAAATGAGGGAGTTAGAGCAGATGGTCTCTAAAATCCCTTCCAACTTCAATATTTTTATTCTGATGTCCCTTTTAGCTCTAACATTCTATGCTCTAAGTTCTAGGGTCCCTTCCATTCTTGACATTCTGTTCTATGTTATGAGGGCCCTCCCAGCTTTGACATTCTATGAATGTAACATTTGTGTAAGCTGCTCTCTGATAGGCAGGGGAGGAGAAGGGGAATGGTGATACTTCATTTCCTGGGTGTGTTGGGTTTCAGGAACCAAATCCCTAAAGGGTTGAAGCCATGTTCCTGAATGAAACCAAGCAGGAAGCTGATTATGAGGGAGGAGTAAGAAAGAGGGAGGGGGAATCTCCCCTTCCTACCCCCCCCCTCCCCTAGGGGGTTCCACATCATCAGTGTGCTCCCCCTTCCCCTCCCCCAAATCAGGCTGCATTTGTAAAATGAAATCAATATTGACACGGCCAGGATGGTATTCAATTTGTCCTGATCACTGGGCTGCGGTGAGTTCTGACAGGGCGCGGTGTAAAACATACGCTCAGGATGTAATTTCTACTGTCAACATGATGTACAGTAGGCCTCTGCCAGGCGCCCTGTGCAGGGGGAGGGGGTGGGGGGCAGTCAGGCGAGAGGAGCGCAGCCGGAGGGGCGGGCACTGGGTTGGCACTGGGGGTTTGAGGGCTGGGGCAAGTAACCACTGGCCAAGATAAGGTGGTTTCTAAGCAGGGTGAGAGGGTAAAGGGTGATGATTGGTCTGTTTATACAGAGTGGGGTGGTGCTTCTCAGTGGGGAGCATGGATGGCCTTGAGTACACTCCAGGTGGTGGTAACGTTCCCTCTTGGTGTCAAACGCCTGACATTAGGGCTTAGAGTCATATTAGAGAATACCCCATTTCTCCAGGAGATGTGAAGAGTCTGGGGAATCCCCAGAGTATCTGAGGGGTTCATAGAGTCCCTGGGGATCTACGTGGAGCTTGGTCCATCTTCGTAGATGGTCAAACTAGGGTAAATGATTCTATCTTTCCCTTTCTTTCATCCCTTCAAAAAACTTGGAGAAACTCAATTAAAATAATTCTCAGGGACAGCCTAACAGATAGGGGGGCAGAGAGATGGTAGGCTTATACTTTGCTAAAATAGAGGGGGGAGGGGGCAGCTGGGTAGCTCAGTGGATTGGGAGTCAGGCCTAGAGACGGGAGGTCCTAGGTTCAAATCTGACCTCAGACACTTCCCAGCCGTGTGACCCTGGGCAAGTCACTTGACCCCCATTGCCTACCCTTACCACTCTTCTGCTTTGGAGCCAATACACAGTATTGACTCCAAGACAGAAGGTAAGGGTTTAAAAAAATAAAATAAAATAGAGGGGGGCATTAGGGCTGTTTCCATGAGCATGCGTCTCATTCTGATTGCTACTGCTTTTCCCCCACCTCCTGTTCTCTACTCACTACTCACTTACAAAGAAGTTAATTTGTGTTATAGTCTACAGAGCTAGATAGAGCTCTAGAGGTCATCTAAACCAACCCTTTCATTTTACAGATGAGAAAAATGAGGCCGAGAGAGTTTAAGTGACTAGCCCAAGGTCACATGGGTAGTAAATAGCAGAACTGAGGTTCAAATCCAGGACCTCTGACTCCAAGTCCAGAGTGTTCTCGGATCATAGTCACAGCACACCCATTTTTTCATCCTCACACTCCAACACGGGCTGTTGACACATAATCAAATGTGTATGACTCTTAGTGACTCTGGACACATTTGTTTCTCAGTTATTTATAGTGCTGTAAGAGTAGAACAAGGTTCATCAATAACTGGAGAGCACATGGCCTCTGCCCCACGGCCCCAGGGCTAGTCTGGGACCGCTGAATGAGCCAGGACTATGCTGGTGCCCAGGGCATTTGGGGCTGTCAGTAATAAACTTGGGCTTCCTGGGATATCCTGGCTCATTTCAACTTCCCTTTCAGCCCATAGTGAGGACCGATCCTATGACTTCTGTTGGAACTGGAAATGCTTGGAAGCCAGGAGGTAGATTTCCCAGAGAAATAATGTTACCGGTTGGAGTCAGGCATCTTTTGGAAAGTCTATCAAACCTAAAACATTTAAGTGCTGGCAGAGATAGGAGACTAGCGCTGTCAGGAATAACGTTGTTTCTCATAGCAGTGGGTATAGATAACGATATGTCTAAGGGAAAATTCATAGCTAACAATGTATACAGAGCAAAGTCTGGGCTCTCTGCAGGTGGAGAATGGGTAACTTACTTGGGATATGACCACTTCATTTTCTATGTGATAATAAAAAAATAACTAAGTTTCTTTGGAACTTTAGATGGGTTAACTATGTTCCTTTGGGTCATACATGAAAAACAGCGATTCTGTATGGGCCAATGCAATCAGACAAAAGGTATTTATTGAATGGAAATAGATTTTGAGTGATAACACATGTATAACCCAGTGGAGTTGCTTTTCAACTCTGGGAGGAGGGGAAGGAAGAAGGGAGGGAGACAACATGAATCGTATAACTTTGGAAAAGTGATGTGGAAATTTGCTATTGGAATGAAATAAAGATTTTTAAAGCTTTTAAATAAAAAAGATCGTGCCTACTATGTGCCAGACAAAGAAAAACAAAAAACAGTTCCTGCCCACAAGAGCAATGATGATATGTGAATATTTAGGTTCATCTGGCCTCAGCTACTTCCTAGCTTCGTGACTCTGGACAAGTCACTTAACCTCAAATACGTAGCCCTTCTGCTTTGGAGCCATTACACAGTATTGATTCTAAGATGGAAAGTAAGGGCTTAAAATATTTAGGTACATACAAGCTATATACAGAGTAGATAACAGTAATTTGAAAGGAGAAGACATTAACAACTGGAGGGAAGAGAGAAGTAGCTGGAAAGGATTCTTGTAGAAGGTGGGATTTGTTAAAAGAAGCCAAGGAAACCAAGAGGTGAGGGGATGGGCCATTTCACGTAAAGGGGAGATTAGGACCAGGATGTGGAAAAGAGAGACATAATGTCATGTTTGAGGAATCCCAAGTTGATCAGTGTTCTGGGATCGTGGATTTATGGAGTAGTTTAGAGACTAGAAAGGTAGGAAGGAGCCAGGTTATGAAGGGCTTTAAATGCCAAACAAAGGAATTTATATTTGATCCTAGAGGTAACAGGGAGCCATTGGAGGTCATTGAGTGGAGTGTGTGGGAAGATATGATTAGAAAAAGGCACATTGACACCTGAAAGGAAGACAGATTGGAATGGGGAAAGAGGAAGCAAGGAGAGCAGTTACAAAAGAGCAGGCTAGAGTCAATGAGTCCCTGAATGAGGGTGGTGGCTGTGGGAATAGAAAGAAGAGGGCATATGTGACAGATATTGTGAAGCTAGAGATAAGATTTAGCAAAGGATTGGGTGAAGGAGAGTGAGGAGTTGAGGATGACGTTGGAGATGTGAACCTGGATGGTGTCCTTGGCACTAAGGGGAAAGTTTAGAAGTGGAAAAGGTTGGTTGATGAGTTCTATTTTGGCCAGGTTGGGAACATGTTCTGTGGAATATCTCATTCAAGGAATCCAAGAGACAATTGGAGATATCTGACCACATAGTTCAGCAGAGAGATGAGGGCTAGATATGTAGATTTGGGAATCAGCTGTATAAAGATAATAACTGAGTAAACAGGAGCTGATGACATCAAGTGAGATAGTACAGAGCAAAAAGAGAAGGCCTAGGACAGAGCCCTGGGGTACACTCGCTTTAGGCACAACTTGGATGAAGACCCAATAAGGGTGACTGAAAAGGAGTGGTTGGATGGACAGGAGAAGCAGAAGAGAACAGTGTCATGAAATCCATGAGAGGAGAGAATATGCAGAAAGAAAAATTGATCAACAGAGAAGTCAAGGTGGATTAGGTTTGAGAAAAGGATGAAAGAACTCCAATTTGGAATTGTTGGAACACATCTATCCTAAGCAGGGGAGAACAGTTTCCCCTTCCCTTCCCTCGTCTTCTGCGGAATCACCTTGAGCTGGTATTGTCAAGAAGGAACTAGAGGTGAGGGCAGAAGCTGGGGGTGGGGAGGGTACTGTTCCTGAGTAAGAAGCTGCAGGGCACAGGCCTCAGATTCTGAAGCATATAACTGACCTTTTTAATTAAAAAACAAACAAAAAACCTCTCACATTCTGTCTTAGAATCAATACTGTGTATTGGTTCCAAGACAGAAGAGCTGTAAGGGCTAGGCAAAGGGGGTGAAGTGACTTGCCCAGGGTCACACATCTAGGAAGTGATTCATGCCAGATTTGAACCTAGGATTCCCCCTTCTCGAGGCCTGACTTTCAATCCACTGAGTCACCTAACTGCTCTCAGCATATTAGTGACTTTTAAAGAATGTTCTTGCTAATAACAATGAGGAAACTGGAGAGAGAGAGGAGGAAGGAGAAGGCTTCCTCTGCCAAACCTGCTGTCCTTTTACTCCTTTAAAATTCTTATACCTAAATCTGAATACAGTTATAACTAGCCCAGATAAAATGGGATTTGGACTCAAGGCACCTACACAATGGGGGCATAGTTCCATAATCCCTCCCCATTGTAACTACCACCCTTGTCTCTTACCTTGAGGTCTTCTCTAGGCCCAGGGTGCAGCTCCCCCTGAGGGATTTTATACCTTTCTAATGTGCTTACTCTATAATTCTGTGTATCATCTACACTGTTATATCACAGCCATGGCATGTAGACAACTCCACAAGGCTTGTTGTTCAGTCATTTCAGTCATGTCTGACTCTTCATGACCCCTGTTTGAGGTTTTCTTGGCAAAGACAATGGAATGGTTTACCATTTCCTTCTCTAGCTCATTTTACAGATGAAGAAACTGAGGTAAACAGGGTAAAATGACTTACCCAGGGTCCCACAGCTAGTGAATATCTAAGGCCAGATTTGAACTCATTTGGATGAATCTTCCTGACTCTAGGCCTAGTGCTCTACCCACTGAGCCACGACCATGAGGTTATAGATGAATTTTTAAAATGCACTCATCCAGTGCTTCCTCTGGGTCAGGAATTGTGCTAGCTGTTGAGAACACCAATATGAAAGTGATGTAGCCGCTGCCCTCTAGGAGTTTCCATTTACATTCTACAAGGAGAGATAGTACATAAGCCAGACAGCAGATCAGTGATCAATGTACCTTCTCAGAGGGAAAGGTGGTATTGATTCGGCTACTTGGCCAAGAGCAAATAGTGACACCCTGTCAAAATTTCCCCGTTATCCACAGCTCAGCACACAGTAGGTGCTTACTGAATGTTGCATTGCATTGGAATTAGATATGGTAGCCCTTTGTGAGTGTCAGTGGTGTATCTTGGACCACAATGGCCAGAAGCATCACAGAGATCAATCCGGACTCATCTGTATAGTAGAGGAAAACTGGGTCCTGGTTATCCTGGGCATTTCATCACAGGGGATGTGGCAGGGTGGGGGGATTTGGGGTGAAATTATATTTGCCCCACCCTTCAAACAGCCCTAAAAGATCAGCACAGCAGGAATAAGATAGGGTTAAGTGGCAGGACAGTAAGCTCATGCCCACAGAGAGCTCTCAGAGGATCTTGGGCTGAATAATAAATGAGCACCCTGAAGCAGCTGAGCCATGGCAACTGTGCCAGGCAAGAGTAATGCTGAAGGGGAATTGGGAAATTAGAAAAGGACATGCAGTGTGCAGGAATGCCTGCCCTCAAGAAAGGAAAGAGCAGGCCAAGGTTGGAGAAATGGTGCTGGGTGCATAGTAGGCATTCAATCAATAAGAGGGGGAGCTAAATAGGACTGAGCTCAAAATCCTAAATCAGCAGGCCCACGATAGTGGGTGTTCTTTGGAGAAAAAAAGAGAGAAGCTGCCCAACATGTCCCAGAAAAATCCATCAGCTGGATTCATTATTGAATACCTACTGGATGTCCAGTCCTGTTTGTACCTGCTTTCTACTCAGTGCCTGCTTTCAAAAGGAGGCAGGTATAGTGAAGAGAATACTAGAAATGGAGTTGGGTAGCCCTGCATTCAAGTTTTACCTCAGACACTTACAAGCTATGTGACTATAGACAAGTCACTTTATCTCTATGCATTATAGCTGCTTCACCTCCAAAAAAAATCAGGTTAATAATGCCCATGGCACAGGGGCAGCTGGGTGGCTCAGTGGATTGAGAGCCAGGCCCAGAAACAGGTGGTCTTGGGTTCAAATCTGACCTCAGACACTTCCTAGCTGGGTGACCCTGGGCAAGTCACTTAACCCCCATTGCCTAGCTCTTACAACTCTTCTGCCTTAGAATCAATATGTAGTATTGATTCTAAGATGGAAGGTAAGGGTTTAAAAATATTAAAAAGAATGCCTCTGGCATCCTGACTCAAATGGTCATCCTGAGGCTCAACTTTGATACTTATTAAAGCACCTTCCAAACTGGGGGAGGCAGTGGAAAATTTGAATGCTAGATTTGATGTTTAGAAGGCATGAGTTCAAATCCCAGCTCT
Organism: Gracilinanus agilis; assembly: GCF_016433145.1. Taxonomy (NCBI): domain Eukaryota; kingdom Metazoa; phylum Chordata; class Mammalia; order Didelphimorphia; family Didelphidae; genus Gracilinanus; species Gracilinanus agilis. The sequence goes on from NC_058131.1 coordinate 288,641,195, forward strand.
ACTACTTATTAAAAACCCTCTGACCTCTCTAGACCTCAGTTTCCTAATGTATAAAATAATGAGCTTAGACTAAATCATCTCCCAAATCCCTTTCAATTCTAAAACTATGATAGTATAAATCTTCAAGCACGATTCAAATGTCAGCTATTATTACTGTATAGACTGCCTTAGGCTATTGCTTACAGACAGACTGCCTGGTCCTGAATGAGTCTTGATCAGATGCTTACGTTGTGCCCAGCTCTGTGTGATGGTCTTTACTGAATTTCATTTGATGAGCATTTTTTTAGATGCTGAGCCAGGGATAGAAAGCCATGGCAAAAAACAACCCTTGCCTTCAAGAAGCATGCCTTTCAGCACTGGGATAATCTATATTATACTCTGTGCCATCTCGGAAAGTAGGGAAGGGAGGGAGAGAATTTGGATGGCAAAATGGCAGAAAACAAGTGTTAAAAATTGTTTCTACAACTAATTGAAAAAAAATAAATTAAAGATAAAAAGAAACATGTCTTTTCCTGGGGGATAGAGCATATACACAGATAAAAAGAATACAAGATAATTTGAGGAAGGGGGGAGCGCTAGCAACTAGGAGGATATAGGAAGGTTTCCAATAGACACTTTCATTGCACTTTGAAAAAGGCAGCTGAATTGTGAAGTACTGGATAGAGTGCCAAGCCTGAGGAAGATCATTTTCCTGGGTTCAAATCTGGCCTCAGGTACTTAATCTCTATGTGACCCTGGACAAATCATTTAATGCTATTTGCCTCAATTTCTTCATATGTAAAATGAGCAGGAGAAGGAAATGGCAAACTACTCCGGTAATCTCTGCCAAGAAACCCCCATATGGGGCCATGAAAAGTCAGACATGATGGAACAACTACAACAGAGGAATTCCAAGAGATAAGAAAAGGGAGAACCCTCCAAACACAAGGGAAAGCTAGTGTAGCATCTAGTGCTAAGACTGGAAAATAACAAGTAGGCCCACAGAAGAAAAGTAGAGGCTTTTTTTTTAACCCTTACCTTCCGTCTTGGAGTCAAAACTGTATATTGGTTCTAAGGCAAAAGAGTGGTAAGGGCTAGGCAAAGGGGGTTAAGTGACTTGCCTAGGATTACACAGCTAGGAAGTGTCTGAGGCCAGATTTGAACCCAGGACCTCCTATCTTTAGACCTGGCTCTCAATCCTATGAGCCACCCAGCTGCCCCCTAAAAGTAGGGACTTTGAAGGAGGACTCTAAATGTCAAGATTAGGAGTCTGTATCTTTTGCTAGCAGCAAAAGGAACTCTTGAAGATTCCTGGGCAGAGGACTGACACGGCCATGAGACATGTGCTTTAGAATAATTCTCTTGACAGACATGAGGTAGGTGTATTAGAGAGAGGAGCCTAGAAGCAGGGAGACCAATTAGGAGGCTCCTGGAATTCTGACCCTGTACTAGTCCTTATTAGCCAAGGAAAGAATTTTTGTTGAGAATCTATTGAGTGTTTTATGAGCACTAACAATTCTAGACATGCCAGGAGGCCATCATTCTGTACTATGGACCCAACTAGGGGTAGAGACAGTAAGAGAGATAACTCAAAAGGAGAGAAAGATCTTCATGGGTTAGGAGGGCTGGGGAATATTTCCTAGAGAAGATGGCACCTGATCTGAGCTTTGGAGATTGGTTAGGGTTGGATAAATGGTACTGGATTTGGGGATAGGGAAGGCATTCCAGATAAGAGAAACATCAGGCGCACTCTTTGTGGTAGCAAAAAATTGGAAAATGAGGGGGTATCCCTTGACTGGGGGATGGCTGAATAAATTGTGGTATCTGTTGGTGATGGAATACTACTGTGCTGTAAGGAATGATGAACTGGAGGAATTCCATGTGAACTGGGAGAACCTCCATGAATTGATGCAGAGTGAAAGGAGCAGAACCAAGAGAACAATGTACACAGAAAGTGAAACTTATGGAATGATCCAATGTAATGGACTTTACTACTAGGAGCAATGCAATGATCCAGAACAAAACTGAGGGACTTATGAGAAAGAACAAGATCCACATTCAGAGAAAGAATTGTGGGAGTAGAAACGCAGAAGGAAAACATATGACTTATCACTTGTTTATATGGGTATAGGATTTGGGGTTTTGGTTTTGAAAGATTGCTCTATTGCAAAAATGAATAATATGGAAATCGGTATAAGTGATAACATTTGTATAACCTAGTGGAATTGCTTGTTAGCTTTGGGAGGGGGAGGAAAGAGGGGAGGGAAAGAAAATGAATCATGTAAACATGGAAAAAATATTTTTAAAAATAAAAAGTTTTTTAAAAGGAGAGAGAAACAGCAATGCCTACTGAACCTGAAGAAGAGTCACCAACTCCACTAAACCTTTCCTGTGGTTCAAAAGCTGTTGAAATAGTATAGTAGAAAGAACCATGGCCTTAGCAGGACAGGAAATGAGTTCAAATCCTATGTCTGGGACTTTGGACAAGTCATGGATCCTCAGTTTCCTATTGCATAAAATGAGGAGGGCTGAACTAGATGATCTCCAAGATCCTTTCAAACTCTAAGATGATGCTCTCTGTATAATATATTTTCTTTACTAGACAAGAGCATAGATTATTCAAGCTTGAAGAATTCCTAGAGCAGAAAATACTAATCCATCCTCCTCAGACCTCAAGTAGCATTTTGCTTATATACTTCCCCACCTAATTTTTATCTTCCTTCTTAGGATCAATATTGTATATTGGTTCCAAGGCAAAAGAGTGGTAAGGGCTAGGTAATGGGGGTTAGGTAACTTATCCAGGGGTGTGGCTAGGAACTGTCTGAGGCCAAATTTGAACCCAGGACCTCTCATCTCTAAGCCTGGTTTTCAATCCACTGAGTCACCTAGCTGCCCCAATATACTTCTGGCATATTTGCTCTAGAATATTGTATATTATACTTTTCTAGGTTTATGTCTTATTCTGCTCCCATATTATGAATCCTCCATGAGGACAAGGACTGTGTCTTATCTGAACTTGATTCTCCTGTACCAAGTACCCTGTACAGAGTAACATATAATAAATGCTACTTGTTGGATGAATGAGAGAAACCTTAGAACACAGAAGGCCAGAACTAAAAATGACTCTAGAAACCATCTCCTGAATAAATTTCAGGGGATTCATGAACTTGGAGAGGGAAAAGATGACATTTTTGTTTTTCTGAATCTCTAATTCAAACTTAGCATTCCCTTCAATGATAATTTTTTTAAATGTTACTTTGAAAAGAGATCAGGGGAAGCTGAGTAGTTCAGTGGATTGAGCCAGGCCCTGAGATGGGAGGTCCTGGGTTCAAATTTGGCTTCAGATATTTCCTAGCTATATGACCCTGGATAAGTCACTTAACCCTAATTGCCTGGCTCTTACCACTGATATACCTTGGAATGGACACAGTATCAATACTAAATCAGAAGGTAAGGGTTTAAAAAAAAAAGAAAAGAAAAAGAAATCCATAGACTTCATCAGACTGTCAAATGGGTCCCTGATTCAAAAAGGTTGAAAATCCAGAATCTAGTCTAACCTCTTCATTGTTTGGAAGATCCAGAGGGAGGAAATAATTTGCCTATGGCAGCTAGGTAACCCAATGGATAGAGCTTTGGGCCTGGAGTAAGGAAGACTCCATGAATTCAAATCCATGAATCAGACACTTAGCAACTATGTGACCCTGGGCAAGTCACTTAACCATGTTTGTCACAGTTTCTCATCTGTAAAATGATCTAAAGAAGGAAATGGCAAACTACTCCAGTATCTCTGCCCAGAAAATCCCAACTGGGGATACGAAGTGTTCGATAAGATTGAAAAATGACTAAAGAACAGTAAAGTCACAAAAATAACTCTATGCCAGAGCCAGAACTGAGGAATGCTGACTCTCAGTCTTGGACCTTTCACAGTCCGATGCTGCTCTCACTAGGCAGCCAAGTTCAGCCCTAGATGTGAGAGCAAGCTATTTGTAGGGCTGTCCTGAGTTTGGAGTTCAAGATCAGGAAACAGTACGAGGACAAAGAAATGGGAGGTGCATGAACTAGTCTATTGACAGCTAGTGAACTGCCCATGTGTCCAGGGTTCTCTGGAGACCTCCAAAGCCACTGGAAGCTGGAAAGGAATGGAGCTATACTCTCTTTTTTAGTAGGCCACCGGAGTATGACGGGGACAATCTCTGAGACTATTTGGCATCATAGTGGAAGAAAAATGGACTAAAGAAGGGGCAGCTAGGTGGTACAGGGAATATAGCACCAGGCCTGGACTCAGGAGGTCCTGGATTCAAATCTGTCCTCACATGCTTCCTAGCTATGTGACTTTGGACAAATCACTTAACCCTATTAATAGGACAGAGAGTAAGTGTTAAAAAGAGAAAGAGAAAGGAAGGAAGAAAGAAAGAAAGAAAGAAAGAAAGAAAGAAAGAGAGAGAGAGAGAGAGAGAGAGAAGGAAAAAGAAAGAAAGGAAGAAAGAAGGAGAGAGGAAGGAAGGAAGGAAGAAAGAAAGGAAGGAAGGGAGGAAGGAAGGAGGGAAGGAAGGAAGGAAGGAAAGAGGGAAAGAAAAAGGGAAAGAAAAAGGGAAAGAGAGAAAGAAGGAAAGAGAAAGAAAGAAGAGAGAGAGAAAGAAAGAAAAAGAAAGAGAGAAAGAAAGGAAGAAAGAGAGAA